>NC_089825.1:36867981-37167981 GCF_035046505.1 Tiliqua scincoides
ATGTGTTCCAATGCATAGCTATGTAGACATCTACCTAGGAATCTTTACACTTGGATTCCCTAGGAACCAAAGCTCCTTGGGGTTAATGGTCCCCCCTTTGGGGTCTTTATTTTTCACATTTTTATACCACCCTTCCTCCAAGGAACTCAGGGTGGTGTACATGGTTCCTTCCCTCCTTTTGTCCTCACACCACCCCTATTAGATAGGTTAGGCTGAGAGATAATGGCTGGCCCAAGGTCATCCAGGAAACTTCATGACTAAGCATGAATTTGAACCTGGATCTTCCAAGTCGAGCAGTCAAAAACCATCTGGGCTGCCTCACTGGTGGAACAAGTTTTGTGCCAGCACTGACTGCCTTATGGCAGTCATAAATACTACTCTGGCATCACATGGAAACTTGTGCTGCTGGAGTACCGGCGGGAAGGCTAGAACCTTCCTGTGCATGTTGGCAGATCCTGCTGAGCACAGAGAGGCAAGTACGTTGGCAGAGGCGCCAGGGCAAGCGGTACGCTGATCAGAACTGAGAAGGGGGCAGATTCTGCAGCCATAACCTAACCCCCTTCCCAGACCTGATCCCACAGCGTGGGTCCACACAGAGCTGCGATGGCAATGGCAAGTAGACCTCTCCACAGCTACCCCCCTACAGGATTCATTGGTAGCCATTCTGGCGCTGCAGCGTCAGCAAGGTGGGGGGAAATAGAATTGTGCTCCAAAACCACTACATCGTCCTTGTTCAAGTCTGTGGAGTTCAAAAAGTACCCAGCAACTCCCACCTTCTTTTTGCATACAATATTGTGTTTTGGCACCAGTTCTGTTTGAAACAGGTCTAGGGACTTCAAAAATAGAGGGAACATCAGCAGCACATGGTGCCTCAGATCAGTTGGGGAAGGGAAACTAGCAGTACAGTAACAATTCAAGAAAGGCTAGAAGATAGAAACAGAATTAATTATCAGACTGTTCCATGTGATTCTGAATGTGCAGTCAGTTTGGGAGGGGCAGAAATCAAGATTAGCCTGTGTGGCACCAATGCAGGAAGAGGCAGAAAAAGATGAGTCAAAGATGTTCTTTTGATTTTTGTTGTCTGAATGCTACCTACTCCAATCCAGTGGTGGCTGGTAGTTCTATAAATTTCTATAAGTTCTGGCAGCTCTATAAGTTCTCCAAGCATACAACATGCTTCTGGAATATAAAAACCTTAGTAGTCTCAGCCACAAGTTACAGATTGCAAAGTTAAAAATTTTTCCAAGCAGAAATATAGACAGCATAAAAATTGCAAACGCCCAGGAGAAGAGGTCTGTATATTTGACCCCGAAATCAATCTCAGTGTAATCAAATGCATTCTCTTGGGGTTCCATGTACCAGCTCTGAGAAGAGTGCACAATATAGAATTTCAAGTAGAGAAAGTAACTCAAGACACAGAGAAACCCTGTAGCCATGCAATGTGTCTTCTACACCTGTGGCAACTGGACATGCATTTTCATTAAACCCATTAACCCCATTTTTTGCCCAGCTCACAGGTGTACACATTTGGGAATATCCCTGTTGCATATAGGCAACGTTGGGCAAAAATGGTTTAAGACTCTTCTTCTCCATCAGCTATGATGAACAGAGGAAGAATTCCCCTCCCACCCCCACACACACCTTTATATAAATGGCCTCTCTGTCAAATATGGGCACATTCTAAAGCCATTGTTTACATGCAAGTAATCAAATACTGCAATCTTTCAAATCTGAACAGTCACTTGCTTTTTTAACAGTGGGAGCTTAGTTAAGAAAAAAAGACTTCACTCTACATGTAGTCCATTGCTGGCATATGAAGTATGCCAAAGGACCAGGGCTGGCCCATTCATGAGGCCAGTTGAAACTGTTGTATTGGTAACAGACTGGAACACTGTGAGATACAGGAAGCTGGACTAGATGGGCCTTTGGCCTGATCCAGCAGGGCTCTTATGTTCTTAGATTGTTTGGGGGGGGGTGCTCTTCTCGGTCCTCCTACTTACTTCCACTGCTCCTCCTCCTTCCACTCCCTGAACTGGAAAAGGAAGAAGAGGAAATGTGGATGGGAGGAGAGTGCTGAGCTAAGCATTGGAGAGTGGGAGGAGAAGCGGCTGACATATCAGGCAAGGAAGAGCAATATTTTGCACGCTACCTCAGGCGTGAAGAGCTCTTGAGCTGGACATTCACTGGTCCATGACCTCAACTTAAAAAAAAGGTCAAGCCAACAGAGAATTGAGGGTTCCAGGCTGGCTTGTTAGAATAAAGAACAAAGCTCTTATGCTTCCTTTTAAATAGTAAAAGTATTCGCTGTCTCTAGTCACTCTAGGGAGAGGCAACAGCTCAGTGGAAAAGCATCTCCTTTGCATGCAGAAGGTCCCATGTTAAATTCCTGACATATCCAGGTAAGGCCGGGAAAAATTCCTGTCTGAAACCTTGGTGAGTCACTACTAGACTGTGTTGAGAATGCTGAGCTAGGTGGACTCAATATGGTCTGACTTGATACAAAGCAGCTTTCTATGTAGATATGTAATTCACTACTAATGAACATGGGCTTCACAGATTCCAGCGTATTTTGCACTCAATAAAGTGGTTGTAAACCTCATTAGATCGATCAATCAATTCAGCAACCTTTATTGGCACAGAATAAGAAATACTGAAAGCATACATACAAAAACATAAACAGTCACAAAAATAAAACAACGAATATAACAGGAAAACAAAACCACAAGGACATTACTCACCCAAATACCCCAGTCAATGCTACCTAGAACTGTTGGAAGTAAGAACTTTTGCAAGAAACTCGGCTACAAGAGTCGTAGTTTCTTGCGAAAAGTCATGTAAGAGAAACGCTGCAAAAACGTGGGCGGGACCAGAGTAACTGGAAAAGACAGGGCCCAGAATAGAGCAACAAAGCTTACTAAACGCCGGGCAAACACAAAGAAAATGAATAACAGAGTCAGCCTCAATACCACATCGATAACAACACCTTTGATCAAAAGGTATCTTAGTATAAGGACCATTCAACACTGCAGAGGAGGAAATGTTTAACTGGGCTAACATGAAGGCCCTCCTCTCGAGGGGATTCACTGAAAATAAGAATAGCCATTGGCAAAAGAGGGAAGGATTCCATAATAGATGGGAGAGCATACCTGATTCAAGTTGGAAGATAGCCAAAGATGTTCAGACTCCCAGAGTCTTTCATAAATACAGGAAAGCGCCTGATTGAAATTACTATTGAGAAGAGAGTCTAAGGGAACACCAATGGAGGCTAATTTGGATATACAATACGCAGACCAAGAAGATTGAAAAGGGTCTTTAAGAAGATGAACAAGGAGGGAATCAGGATCAGTCTTAAAGTAAAAATGTAGCCAAAATTTGAAAATAAATTTCCAGGCCACCTCATTAGATTCAACCAGCTTCCTTTTGTTCTCTTTGAAGAGACACAGGTGCCTTCTTATTCTCTCCTTGCTTAGAAGACCAACGTCTATAGACCCAGGACAATGTAACTTCCCAGTGTAAAGTGAGAAGAACTATGGGATCATTGAAAAGAAAAGGGAGCTGCTTCTTCACAAGTCAACCTTTGTCATCAACATTCATTGGTGTGGGGCAAGAGATCCTTTGTTACAGGGCAGATGGAAAGGCAAAGAGTAGCTTTCTCGTTCCTAAAGAATGCACTGCCCCATTCAACACCTTGCCTGCTAGCTGAAATGCAAACAAGTCTTCAGCACTGAAAGTTATAGTACAAGGTTGTATGCCTATGAAGTTACCTTATACTGTAGTCAGACCCCACTAGTCGAGCTAGTTCATTACTGACTGCACTCCAACCCTGCCTGGGAGGTGCCAGGAATTGAACTTGGGAACTTCTGACCTTCACCACTGAGCTATGGTTCCTCCCCAGCTACTATGCACACTGAATGTCACACTTGGTGACCTTATTTGTGTTTGTTCAGAACAAACATAAAAATTCCAAACACCACAGATTTTAATTAAAATGATAGCAACATTACATCGTAATAATAGTTGTTTTGCTTTACTATAGCACTGCAGCTGTTGAAAATGAGCAACCCCTCCATCAAATGCCACATCTGAGGATTTTGACACAAATTCATTATTACCCTCAGATTCCTGTGATGAACATGTACTTGACAGTGCCACATGACTGCCTTGTGAGCAGATCACAGAAACATAACAAACTGAAACAATCCGATCCAACATATTACAGACACAGCCCATGTCTCCAATGTCCCAGCAGCACTTGCAGCAAAAGCCATATACTCAGTGCTGGAAACCCATGTCTCTGAACACACAAGAGACATCTGTTTACTTCCTGTCATCCCCTGAAGCTGTTGTAATAGTCTTTTCTCTCACATAATCTGATTTACTTAATCTGATCAAAAACACAGACCCATGTGAAAATGTGGGGGGGAAAAATGTTCCCAGACAACTCTTCTAAGTAGCAACAGAAAAAGTCAAGACAGTTTAACTAGGAGCAACACTAGTTTAAAAAGGGGGGGCAGGCAGCAGACAAAAAAATCAGAATCCCAACTTTCATTTTCATATGGAACCTCCATGCCCAGAGGCACTCTCTCTGAACAACAAATGCTAAAGTCAACACAAGAGGGCCTTGTCTTCATGCCGTGCTTATAAGCTTTCCAGAAACATTTGGCTAGTGTTGCAAAAAGAATGCCAAGTGAGATGGAGCTTTGGTTGATTCAACAAGTCTCCTGTTATCACAAACAGAGGTAAGGTACTCAAAAAGTACCTAGACTTAACAGTTATGCAGAATTTGAAGAGGGGTGACTAAGTACCAAATTCTGAACTTCCCAGGACCAACCCTCCCCTGAAGTGACATAAAATGTCATGTCAAGCAGCAAGATGGAAAGGAGCAGCAAATTGATGATGGGTATGTGCATCCTTCATCTTTCTGCTATCCCCTCACAGCCTGCCACTGAGGAGCTGCTTCAAATTGGCTCTCCAATACGCAGGAAGCAGACCAGGATGGACACAGCCAACTTTGTGCCCCCACAGCCCAGCACTGCAGGAGGAACAGCAGGGAAGCTGGAATCACAGCTGCACTCTGCATCTGCCAGTTGTTTAAGAAAAAAGTCACGTGGGCAAAAAGAGGCAGAGCACAATGCAATCCTCTTCCCACTTCAATCCACTACCAGGTCCAGCGCTACCTCCTGCTTCTGTGCTGTCTTGTTTCAAACAAACAAGGCAATACACAGGGCATGTGCCACACCATCATGTTTGACTGAAAGGGGATATTAAGGGTGGGGGAGGCTGCACTAAAACTGGAGGTAAGAGAAGGGGTGTGTGTAAAGAGGATAACTTTGGGCTTTGTTTCCCAATTCCCTCCGCTCTCTCACATAAGAACAGACCCACTGGGTCAGGCCATAGGCCCATCTAGTCCAGCTTCCTGTATCTCACGGCCGCCCACCAAATGCCCCAGGGAGCACACCTGATAACAAGAGACCCGCATCCTGGTGCCCTCCCTTGCATCTGACATAGCCCATTTCTAAAATCAGGAGGTTGAACGTACACATCATGGCTTGTAACCCGTAATGCATTTTTCCTCCAGAAACTTGTCCAATTCCCTTTTAAAGGCATCCAGGCCAGATGCCATCACCACATCCTGTGGCAAGGAGTTCCACAGGCCAACCACACGCTGAGTAAAGAAATATTTTCTTTTGTTTGTCCTAACTCTCCCAACACTCAATTTTAGTGGATGTCCCTGGTTCTGGAGTTATGTGAGAGTGTAAAGAGCATCTCTCTATCCACTCTGTTCATCCCCTGCATAATTTTGTATGTCTCAATCATGTCCCCCCTCAGACGTCTCTTTTCTAGGCTGAAGAGGCCCAAATGCCTTAGCCTTTCCTCATAAGGAAGGTGCCCCAACCCAGCAGTCATCTTAGTTGCCCTCTTTTGCACCTTTTCCATTTCCACTATATCCTTTTTGAGATGCAGCAACCAGAACTGGACACAATACTCCAGGTGTGGCCTTACCATCCATTTGTACAATGGCATTATAATATTAGCAGTTTTGTTCTCAATACCTTTTCTAATGATTCCAAGCATAGAACTGGCCTTCTTCACTGCCGCCGCACATTGGGTCGACACTTTCATCGACTTGTCCACCATCACCCCAAGATCTCTCTCTTGATCTGTCACAGACAGCTCAGAACACATTAGCCTATATGTGAAGTTTTGATTCTTTGCCCCAGTGCGCATAACTTTACACTTACTTACATTGAAACGCATCTGCCATTTTACTGCCCATTCTGCCAGTCTGGAGAGATCTTTCTGGTGCTCCTCACAATCACTTCTGGTCTTCACCACTCGGAAAAGTTTGGTGTCATCTGCAAACTTTGCCACCTCACTGCTCAACCCTGTCTCCAGGTCATTTATGAAGAGGTTGCAGAGCACTGGTCCCAGGACAGATCCTTGGGGCACACCGCTTTTCACCTCACTCCATTGTGAAAATTGCCCATTGACACCCACTCTCTGTTTCCTGGTCTTCAACCAGGTCTCAATCTTGGAGAGGACCTGCCCTCTAATTCCCTGACTGTGGAGTTTTTTCAGTAGCCTTTGGTGAGGAACCGTGTTGAACGCCTTCTGAAAGTCCAGATATATAATGTCCATGAGTTCTCCCGCATCCACATGCCTGTTGACCTTTTCAAAGAATTCTAAAAGGTTTGTGAGGCAAGACTTACCCTTACAGAAGCCATGCTGATTCTCCCTCAGCAAATCTTGTTCATCTATGTGTTACCTCCTAGTTAGCTAGGCTAGGTGGTGACATGGCACCAGTGGAGGTGGCAGATCTTACACACAGCTTCAGAAGCGGCTTGCCTTTTGACAAGCCCTGGAACTTCTGCACAACTGCACATGCTTGTGTACTGTAAAAGTCCGATGGATTTTGATCTGTGATCATTATACCAAAATTAAAACACTGTAAGTTGATGCTGCTTATATAAGCATTGTACGTGACACCTGGATACATGAAGACCACAGCCATGCTAGTTTAAGCCACTTTTGCCCAACAGTGCATATATGCAACAGGGACCAAATGTGTACGCCTGCGGGCTGGACAAAAGCCCAATCATATGCCCTGGTGGTGACCAGTGGCAAAATGATGCTAAAATGGCCACCACTATATTCTGTGGGGCTGGCACAGCTGCCAGAGTTTCCTCAAGGTAAGCGAACAAATATTCCCTTACCCCTTGTTGAGCTCTGTGGTTGGCAACAGGAGAAGAAATGGCTTAAAATCCACTATTACACTATACTGAGTGGATACAGCTAGAAACTATTTTGAATTGGTAAGCATTCTGAAGATTGTAGCACAGCAAGGCAGTCATGTAGAAACCTAGAGACAACTAGCCAAGTTTACACAAATTCTGACAGCTAATTAACATGCCAAAATGAGAAAGATGCCTTGAAGAATAATTAATTTTGGCATGAGAACTCTACTTGGGGAGAAGAACTCTTTGACCTCTTACATCGGTTACTTCTCTTGCATGAAAGCAAGTGCAAAGTGTTAGTACATTTGCTACTAATGTATGCTAGTGCTAAAAATACTGAGCAGTAAGATATTTCTGTTAACCTAGAAAGACCAAACTGTCAGCCATGGTTCCCTTGGGAGCCACGGAAACCAGCCGGGGAGCCTCAGAATCCTCACCAAAAACCTGCTACCCTATACTATGTATAAAATAGTTGTCCTAATGGGGAGCTCTGGCCAATGGTCCAGTAGGTCAAGGGAGATGCCATCAAAAACTTTTGGGAACAACTGGACATATGGTGGACCCATGTAAAGCCATCACAGAATCAATTCATCATAGATCTGCTCAACCCGCATTCTCAAAACAAAATTTTCCATATGAATTAGTCCTGATTCAGACAGAACCAGGAGGAAGGAAAGTATAAATGCCAAAGAGCCAGGAACTGAAACATCCAATCCACACTACTGGCACATAGATAGGACAACACCACCACCACCACAATTACCTGTCTACTCCCCTGCTTAGAAGAGCTGCTGCTCGTACTTCTTGAAGGTGACAAGACTTTCTGAGACACACCAAGGTTCTTTTCTTCAGTCATGATCTTAGAAAGAGTTTCTTCTCTATCAATTCAATTACAAAGTCATCAAAAGTAGGGGAAGACATGGAAGAGAACGGCAAAAGTCATCGCTTCCCCAAATGCATTCCAGGGTCATTGCTGGTGCTCAGAGGAGATTCCTAAAAGAATGGAGCAGGAAAAACATAATTTAGTCCACAGTAATTTTACTACCAGGCAAGAACTCATACTTTCATTGCTGCAGTCTTACAGCACTGCTATACAATTAGCATGCTAATTTGTTGTCAAAGATAACCCAGCTTTGATGAGTAACAAAATGGGTTTAAAAAAATTAAACGGGATGAAAAATTGCAAACTGATTATACTACATCAGGAGTCAATGATGTTTTAGGCACAATATCCTAATTTTGTGGTATAGGTGTGAATATCTATGTATTGTAATGGGGTCAGCCCTTTCCAGGTGCACTAGCAGCCACTCCCATAAGAACAGCCCCACTGGATCAGGCCATAGGCCCATCTAGTCCAGCTTCCTGTATCTCACAGTGGCCCACCAAATGCCCCAGGGAGCACACCACATAACAAGAGACCTCATTCTGGTGCCCTCCCTTGCATCTGGCATTCTGACATAGCCCATTTCTAAAATCAGGAGGTTGTACACACACATCATGGCTTGTAACCCATAATGGATTTTTCCTCCAGAAACTTGTCCAATTCCCTTTTAAAGGCATCCAGGCCAGATGCCGTTACCACATCCTGCGGCCAGGAGTTCCACAGACCAACCACACGCTGAGTAAAGAAATATTTTCTTTTGTCTGTTCTAACTCTCCCAACACTCAATTTTAGTGGATGTCCCCTGGTTCTGGAGTTATGTGAGAGTGTAAGTGCATCTCTCTATCCACTCTGTCCTTCCCGTGCATAATTTTGTATGTCTCAATCATGTCCCCCCTCAGACGTCTCTTTTCTAGGCTGAAGAGGCCCAAACGCCGTAGCCTTTCCTCATAAGGAAGGTGCCCCAGCCCCGTAATCATCTTAGTCGCTCTCTTTTGCACCTTTTCCATTTCCACTATGTCTTTTTCGAGATGCGGCAACCAGAACACAATACTCCAGGTGTGGCCTTACCATCCATTTGTACAACGGCATCATAATATTAGCAGTTTTGTTCTCAATACATTTTCTAATGATTCCAAGCATAGAATTGGCCTTCTTCACTGCCGCCGCACATTGGGTCGACACTTTCATTGACCTGTCCACCACCACCCCAAGATCTCTCTCCTGATCTGTCACAGACAGCTCAGAACCCATCAGCCTATATCTAAATATTGATTTTTTGCCCCAATGTGCATGACTTTACACTTACTGACACTGAAGTGCATCTGCCATTTTGCTGCCCATTCTGCCAGTTTGGAGAGATCCTTCTGGAGCTCCTCACAATCACTTCTGGTCTTCACCACTCGGAAAAGTTTGGTGTCATCTGCAAACTTAGCCACCTCACTGCTCAACCCTGTCTCCAGGTCATTTATGAAGAGGTTGCAGAGCACTGGTCCCAGGACAGATCCTTGGGGCACATCACTTTTCACTTCTCTCCATTGTGAAAATAAATCCCCTTACTTGACCGTGCCCCACACTGCCTACACCACGTTTCTCCTTGCTCCCTCCCCTTCTTCCTTCTCAAGTCCACGAACAGAGTGGCAAAGGACATGAGGAGGAGAGGAGAGGAGAAAGAAGGGCAAAAGTCTCTCCGGTCATGTCCATTGCTTTCTTCTCTTCTACATTTTTATTATTAATAATATTATTGTGTCATCAATGTACATGGCACTTTACAAAGTTTTTCTACCTTTTTTCCACCTTAAAAAAAAATCTACTGCTGTCAAATCATTCCTCTTCCACTCCATTTTGTTTTCCTGTTCGTTCCCTTCTTTTTTGAATCCACAGAACAGGAAGAGATCAGAAGATGGAGGACAGGGGTTCTCTGCCAAACCACAACCTGACCTCATGAACAGGCCTAGCTTGATCAGCAGGGTTGTTTCCCAGTTCTGTATCTCCACCATTTCCTCTTCTTTGAAAATCTAAAATTTCCCACTTGACTTTTTCCAACCAGCACTTAATTGTGACTATTAACACAACAGCTAAATTGTGTCCAGTTTTACAGATAACATGCAGTTGGTACCCTTCAGTCTCAGAAGACTATGGTATGGTGGTTCTGGAACAGTGTCTAGTGTGGCTGAAAAGGATGATTCAGGAGTGACAATCCCTTCCACACTGGGAGCAAATGTAGTCTGTCCCTGGTCTGTCTCCCTAGCTACGGGCCTTCCTTCTTTGCCTCAGGTTGTTGGGCAAGTGTCTCTTCAAACTGGGAGAGGCCATGCTGCATAGCCTGCCTCTGAGTGGGACGCTCAGAAGCCAAGGTTTCCCATCTGTTGAGGTCCACTCCTAAGGCCTCCAGATCCCTCTTGCAGATATCCTTGTACTGCAGCTGTGGTCTGCCAGTAGGGCGCTTTCCCTGCACGAGTTCTCCATAGAGGTGATCCTTTGGGATCCAGCCAATGTCCACTCTCACAACATGACCAAGCCAACATAGGCATCTGTTTCAGCAGTGCATACATGCTAGGGATTCTAGCTCGTTCCAGGACTACTTTTTTTGGAACTACAGTAAAAGCACCCACATGGAACCAACAGAGAACCATAACTGACCCACGCAGAGAACAAGATGAAGGAATTAAAGAGGCCAACATGGACGGAAGAAAATCCATTGAGGGAAACCACCAAGAAAACGAGGGAGACAGCAGGTCTGCTGCCTGATGAAGTTTACCCAAGCCAGACATTTCAAGTAGACATCTGTTATTGAGCCTGGCAGAACAATATTTAATAGCAGCTAGAGGATGTCTGCACCACAAACCCTGCTGGGAAGCACACACACTCCACGACAATGTATAAAATGTGAGCAGCTGTTTCCATAGCAACAGATTCTTCCTACTCCACAAAAGCTAGACCATAGGGTAACACCTTTCCCAACTCAAGGAAACCCCCTTGCCTTTTATGTTGCTGTTGATAACAGTGTGTGGCTCAGCTGCCCTGTTCTTCAGCTATCAAGATCACATATAGCAAGGGGAGAACATGAAGATGAAAAGAGGGTTTGATGAACTCCTGTCTGATCCGCAGGGCAGTCCTTCTCAACCGCTCTTAAGTGTATGGAACAATATATCTCATCAATTCAGCGATCTCTATTCGTGTCAGACTCATGGGCTGGTTTTTTGCCATTTTTACAATGTCTGGGCACTTGACTGAATAAAGGAGAACACTATCGACAAAGTCTTGATGAGCTTATAGGTTAACTTGCTCCCCAGGCAGTTCTGATATACCCTGCTTCTTGGCTGTAGCAAACTAAGGCCCAAATCCTAACCAACTTTCCCTCACTGACAGAGCTGTGCCAATGGGGCATGTGCTGCACCCTGCAGTTGGGTGGTAGTCATGGAGGCCTCCAAACTTAAAGGAATGTTTGTTTTCTTACCTCAGAGCTGCACTGCCCTTATCTCAGTGCTGGAAAGCTGGTTCAGATCGCACCCGAAGTTGTACTGTACTATAGCTACTTGCCTGGTTACCTATGATGAGAACTGTTGCTACATCCAGTCAAGCAAATTGAGAAACAACTCATAGCAAGGTTTGTTCTAACTATCCTGAATGCAGACCTTTCTCCCCCATGATTAACAGGTTCTTGTAAGAAGACAGTGTCCAGTGACAAATGCATTCTCTCTTTCTCTGGTTAGTCACACAATAAATTGTATATAAGAAAGGTGTCCGTACACACGTAGAGATTTTTGGTGAAGAACGTACTTGCATTTATCAGACGAATCCAGGGACAAGACTCCTTAAATATAATGTCCACTTCGAGCTTACTGCTGTATGTGAATTGAACATAATGTGCAAATAACCTGCATGCATGCATATGTACATGTGTATATATAGCAATTTCCTCAAATATACCACGATCTTAGCGAGTCTGCGGATGGCATCCGCACACTGCAGTTGTTCAACAAATGCCACCATACAACATTACCTTGGGCTTTAAAAGCACCATTGGATAGTTTAAAATTGCCTGATCTGTTTGCAATACAGCGCAAAACTGTGTAAAAGTCAAACCCATATCTGTACATATCCAGGGGACCAATCCATGTGCATGCAAAAGCTTTTCTCTCACGGCCAGCAACAGAGCCCAGTGTTCATCATGATCTTTGCTCAAGATCCAGACGTTCCAAACCAGAGTATGAAAGAGACCCTTGGAAGTCACATTGCTAACTGCTAAGAGAAAATACTCCAGGAAAAGATCCAGATATGGTTATAGTCCTAGACACACACTGTGATTTTATTACCAGCTAATACATATTGTTCTGTTGTACTCCATGGTCTACTAGAGCATGTTGCACTTAAAGGCTAAAGGTCTAAACCCATGCAACTTTCCAGTACCAATGCAGCCGCAATACAGACCCAAGGTAAGGGAACAAATGTTCCCTTACCTTGAGGAGGCCTCCATGGTTGATCCCCACCACCACCAGATGCAGTACGCACCCTGTTGGTATGGCTACATCAGCGCTAGAAAGTTGCATAGCATTGGGCCCTAACACAGTTATTTCAGCGTAAACTTTCATGAACTAGACTCCACTTCCTCAGGTGCATCTTGTATTTATCTTCAGTACTTCTACACAGAACTCTTTTTATCATTCATAGACTCTTTTAGAACATCATCACAATCTCTCTCTCTGCTGTCAGAACTCTAGACATCTGATTGTTTAGGCATGAATTGTTTAGGCATAATCTGATTGTTTATGCCTAAGCATAAACAAATGCTGTTAAGAATGAGATCATTCACTCAAGAGAGGTTAACGGAAAGGAAAAAGATAGCCTCTGCCATGTTCAGCTACCTCTCCCAACTGCTCTCTGACAACAAGAACACTCTGCCAAGAGGAAAAAAAAATCCCATAACTCTAAAACATAACATAAGCATAAAGCAAGCATCTACCTGTTCAGGTACTTCAGCTAATCAAAGAAATTACAGATTCAGAGCCTTTATTGGCATATATCTAAGGAATTACTTTACAATGCAAGCAACTAAGCAGTAGTTTATCATTCATTTAAGTATCTTATTCAATATATACGGTTGGCAACCTTCAGTCTCGAAAGACTATGGTATAAGCCTACAGCACCCGGTATTCCCAGGCGGTTTCCCATCCAAGTACTAACCAGGCCTGACCCTGCTTAGCTTCCAAGATCAGACGAGAGGCATGTGCAGGGTAACATTTGCTGCTATCGTTCAGTCAAATCAGAGCTGGTTTCAGCTATTTTCAGAATTTGCCACTGCAACAAACACAACTTCCAAGGCTATAGCCTAAATTTAACTAGTCATGGCTAACCCCTAGGTCACTAAATTTCAGATACGACCTTCAGTTATGTCCCCTCGTGGTCATAACGTCTTTGTAACTATGCCTTATGTTATGAAGAATGAATCCTGTTTATTTCAGTTTGTTGTGTCTCTGGGGGTTTTGGGGGGATGGGGAAGAGGGGATTAACAATTTCTGTAAAGTAACTTCATGTACCTGGAAGGTACAGCAGAAAGAGAGAGAAAAAATGTGGGACTTAGGACCCAAGTTTCTGAAAGCAATATGATTTTAAACAGGATACTAGAAATATTTCTGAACATCTTTGAATTACAATGTTTCTCTTCTACAATCTGCTAAACTATTGCTATGTATAAAGCATGTGATTTCCTTTCCAGCTCCATCTCTGGTATCTCTGAAAGATATATTAGAAGTAAACTGACAATGGAGTTGCTATGAAGTACGGGTAGTTATATTTTTTGTTGTTGTTGCTTAGCACATTCTAGGGCTCTTTTGGAATTCTGGCTCATCTCTAACCCAGTAGTTACATACCGTATTTTTAGAATATTCAAAACAGTTTCTAAAAATACAACCTACTTTATCATTCATGCAATTTCCCGTTAAATACCATAAAGGAACACAAGTGAATGTTCTGCCATTGTCTATACAAGCATTTTTGTCATTGTCTATACAAGTATTTTTAAGTATGTAGAGGAAGGTTTTTAAGCACCTGGGCAGCACTGCATTTCCAATGTAAGCCACTCAAGGACAACCATAAAATCTACTCTTTTGTATTCAATAGAAGTGTTCACTTGAAAAGGTTTTGACATAAGATGCAACACAAGGAATTTCATATACACAAACGATCAGATTATGAAGCTGAAAAATAATGAGAGATTGTTATTCTGTGCTAATTGTTTTCTCCGCTTCTATTTCATAATTAATGTATGTTTTAATCTATATTTTCTATAAATATAGATCTATAAATCTATTTTATCTATATAAAATTTCTGCTATATTGCTTTGAATTGTTGGCTGTCTTTGGCTCTATTGTAGAAAGGTAGACTATAAATTATCAAAATAAAGGGATAAGACTATTGGGTTTCTTCCAGGACACCTTAATTATGTTCTCAGAGCCAGAAGTACCGAGATTGCTGAACCAAAGACTCCTTGATAATGAGTTCCAAACCCTTCACTCTACTGCTTCCAAGGTCTGCTCCCCTTTATGCTTCCATATTTTGGTCAGTTATCTCCCTATCTGTCCTTCTTAATGGACCCAAGGGAGCGCAAGCAGTTTCCTGAGCCATATTTAATGTTAATCCCTCCCAAGTTTCTTTGGGAAGCTACTGCAAGAATCCACTCCTTGACAGTCAGTGCCCTTGTAACTCAGGTGCTGGTTGGATAATAAACATAGTCCAACATAGTTCAACACACCTCAGACCATATTTGCTTTTATTGTGTAAACTATGTGGATTCTCCGGCCACCTATTTGGATGCAGCCCTAGAGAATAAACCCGGGCTCTCGGACACAGAGAAACTGCTTTTTCTCCGCTGCGATGGCTCCCCAGAAGTCAATGAGTGAGCAGCAAAATTTCTTTTGTTAGTGGACCAGAAGTTCTGGGCCAGACTTCAGTAAACTGTCTTTTAGTATGATTAACATCTCCCTGGAGGAAGTTGTTTCTTAATATGCCAATAAAGGTTTGTTTAATTTCAATAAAGGGATTTTGTGTTCATCTCAATCCAGTAGACCTTATTTCTATCTAAGGGACAAGATTTGGGGACAACTCTTTCTTCATGTGTGCATGTGCACAATATAGTCTACTATTTATTTTTATAAGTTCTCATTCCATAATCGTAGCTATAACGGGAGAATGCCCAAACTCTTCCCATCATGTTGCACCTATGGCTTGCCCCAAGCATTGATATGTTAACAGCTTCTGCAAATCCCCTTCAAGTATGTAAGATAGAGCTTCCACACGTTTGCATGCTATTTGCCACACATGACTTGGTTTGCTGTGTGATATTATGCACTGGATTCTGCAAACCAGACATAAATACATCCGTGTTTCAGAAGTTTCAACATGCCCCCAAAGTTCACTTTTCCTCTCTTCTATATTAATGCATGACAATGCACGCACACAGATAACATGTTATTCATCTGATGAAGTTTACCACTTACAAGACTTAACACGTTAAGGTAGCACAAGGCTCTTCACTGGGATTTAGCTGCAACAGACTAACAACAGTGACCTCTTGATAAGTTGAACACTTCAGGTGTGTTGGACTATGTTTATTATCCAACCAATATTAAGCAGTTTGTCAAGGAAACAGGATATGTATGGCAGGATTGACACAAGACACAGACTGGGGGAAATGTCCTCAACCATGAAGCTCATTGGTTGGCTCTGGACCAGCTGTACTCTCTTATCCTAACTTACCTTACAGGGTTGTTGTGATAATAAAATGAGGGGGAGGGTAAAAAAAAACAGCCACATGGGACAGCCCTGAATATTGCTTTTAAAATATGTATTCCAAAAGAAGCATGCAGAAGAAGAAGAGTTCGTCGCCAGTTCATTTGCAACTGTGGCCTAAGAGATGCTTGTCAAGAATGCTGTCACATCTATGGGCTATTTCTATCCAGGACAATTTTTCATAGCAGCAGGACATAGACAATGATACCATCTGCTTTCTGTGCACTACACAGTCACACATCTTTCTTTCGTTTGACAGAGGAAATGGCAGAGATCTTATAAGTAGGTTACAGATCGAGAAGTACAGGCTGGCTCTGTGGGGATGGGTCTGGCAGGAAGGGGCCAGCCTGGGTAGCTCAGGCAGAAGTCTGTACTGTCAGGAGAAGTCCTCCCAGCACACAGATGCAGCATTGCAAATGAAACTTCCCTTTACCAGGCAGTGCACCAGCCACATTCACAACTCCTCCTCCTTTTCCCACAGCTTGGTTTGGAAAAGGAAAAGGGGAATAGAGCTGAAGAGAAAGTGCAGAAGAGAGGAGGTAGTGGGCTGGAGCGTTTGATGTTCTAGCTCAGGGCTTTCCAAACCTGGAGGCCAGATCCTCCACTCTGTGGGCAGAGCTTACTCTTCCACCTCCACGCTGTGTGTATTCTGAGTAGATCTGGGCACAGGGATGCTCTCGGCAGTCACATCTGCCCAAACGTCCTATTGCACAGCCTTCTGGGACTCCAGGCAACAGATGCAACTGCCCAGAACATCCCGGTTCCCAGATCTACTCAGAATACATGCAGAGGAGGTGGAATGGTAAGCTCCGGTCCGAATGGGGACTGCTTTTTTGACAGTTGTGTGGGTGATGGTCCTTCACACAAAGGCAATAGATTTGTCCTTACTGGAAAGTAACAAGAGTGCAATATGGAAACACAGAGCAAAACACTTCTAGTAAGCTTCCAGAACCACTTGATTTTACTGTATAATTCATAGTTTAATCAGCTAGTTTTCACCCTGGAGTCAATGGAGGGCAAGTTACTGGAACTGCCTATCTGTACACTGTACCCTCAGGCGCCGTGCATTGGCTCCCACACAATCAGCCCTTTACCACACAAGACCAATGGCCTAATCACCTCTGCAGCTATTAGCAATACCAGTATTTCTGTAAAGTGATAAACAGTTCACCACCAGCTGCCAACTTTACCCTAGCCTAACACTGTAAACTTGTTAGTCTGAGGTTTTACCGTCTGTAGAAAACGCAAGGAAAATGATCACCAGGATGGAAAATATAATTGGATGAGTGTCTAAAATATACAGATTAAGGGCGCAATCCTAACCCCTTATGTAATTGCTTCCCAGCACTGACACAATGACAATGCAGCTCTGAGGTAAGGGAACAAACATTCTCTTACTTTGAGACGGGCTCCATGAGTGACACCCAACTGCAGGGTGCAGCACATGTTCCACTGGTACAGCTATGCCAATGGAACATAAGGGGTTAGGGTTGCACTCTAACTCAATTCAATTCTGGAAATACATGTTTCATTATAAGCTTATGCAGGATCAAACTCAAGAATTGCATGACAACAGGTTCCCTTCACACCACAGTTGCCTTAAGTCTGTATGCTAGGTCCTCAAGATTTATTCATTTATTTACTACATTTTTATCCCACCATTCTCCTGGAAGGGACCTAAGACGGCTTACAGCATAAAAACACTTTTTAAAACATAAATTAAAACATTAAAAACCCTTCTCAATGAGTAGGGACCAAAAACCCTTCTCAGTGAGTAGCACCTTAAACAGCAATCCAACATTAAATAGAAGAGCAACAGCAGCAATTTTATAAAAGCCCCAAGCCTGTAAAAAACCAAATGTAAAAGATGTTAAAAGAAAGATGTTAAAAGTTGTTTAAAAGGCAGAGAACTTAGAAGGCTTGTCTAAAAAGAAATGTCTTCAGAACTTGCCAAAACGTTTCCAGGGAGAGGGCAGTTCCTAAAACATTGGGGAGGGAGTTCCATAATGCTGGTGCCACTACTGAGAAGGCCCTATTTATTGCTGGCCCATGCACTTCCCTGGGCAGTGACACTTGTAAAAGAGCCTTCTCCGACCTAAGGGGATGAGCCAGATTACCGTATTTTTCACTCTATAAGACGCACCTGACCATAAGACGCACCTAGTTTTTAGAGGAGGAAAACAGGAAAAAAAATATTCTGAACCAAATATTGTAATAAAATATGTCTCTCCGCTGCTCTGTTTCCATGCTCCTTAGCATATTTTACTACCTCTAGTTTAAAAGGAATTTTATATGCTAGCCTTTTCTGCTTTATCATCCTTGCACTGGTAGAATGAGGTACTGTAGTATTTTTCTGCAAGTGCATTGTCACTAAGCATTACATTTGCATTACCACTGAGCGCCTGCATTTGCATTACAATTTGCATTTGCATTACCATTGCATTTGCATTTGCATTACCATTGAGCAGGCAGGCAGGACCCTGGTCAGGGGCAGAAGCACCTGCCAAGGAGTCTCTGCTGCCCTGAGAACGCCTGCAGCTTTGCAGTATTCACTCCATAAGACGCACACACTTCTCCCCCCACTTTTTTGGGGGGGAAAAGTGCGTCTTATGGAGCGAAAAATACGGTATATGAAAGTAGGCAGTTTTTCAAAGGAGATTTGTCCAGAAGTTGGAATGTTCATAGGTCAAAAGCCTCCATTAAAGTGCAAACACAGCCATCCATAACTCAGGGACCAAGTGTTCATTTTTTTATTTTTCAATTTACTCTAGAACCTCATCCCTGGTCATGTCACATCCCTGGATTCACTTGTGCAGTCATCTTCCCTGAGAAAGTCAGTTCAAGCACAAGAGTCTGTCCTATGCCTTCTGTAGTGAAGACAAATGAAAAGAATTCATTCAGTTCTGTTGCAATTTCCATATCATCTTTAAGAATCTCTTTTATCTCCTGTTATTCAAAGGTTCAACTGGAAGTTGATGCTGGCAGGCTTCCTGCTTTTGATACATTTAAGCAAGTTTTTATTGTCTGCCCTGATGTTTTCAGCCATGTGCTTCTCATATTTTAATGCATATTTTATTGCCAGTGATTGCATTCCTTTCTGTTCTCATTTGGGCAAAATTTTCATTTTACTGAAGGAAGAGATTTTAGCTTTCTTCGGACTCCAATCAGAAGCCATTCTGACATCTTCCTAGACCTGCTTGTGTCTTTCCTCCTTTGTATACATTCTAATCAGGCATCTATAACTGCGGTTTTAAATAACCTTCATGCACTTGAGAGAGATAGAACTTTTATGTTATTGTAGCGTGGCTTTCAAGCACCAAACAACATTCCAAATAGGCAGATCTTTCAATAGTTTGGTATCACTTCTGGCCATGGCTGCCTCCCACACCGCCTGACAAACAGCTCCTTTCCCCTCACTAAAGGGCAGCCAAGTTCTTCACTTACACAGAAGAGCGGGTAGAAAAGCTCAGTTCAGCTTGTCAGCTGCTTCTTGAGGTCTTGATGCTTATCGGAGCTCTGCCCTCTAGACTGGGTCTCCTGCCCTCCTGTTATGCAAACGTATCTGTGCTAGACTTTCTTCTACACCGTACAATAGCCTAAAACAGGGGTGTCCAAAGTTTTTGGAGGGAGGGCCACATCATCTCTCTGACACTGTGTCGGGGGCCGGGGGGGAAAGAATTAATTTACATTTAAAATTTGAATAAATTTGCATAAGTTCACATAAATGAATATATTAAAGATGAACTTATATGAATGAATGAAGGTCTTGCAATAGCTCAAGGCCTATAAAAGGCCTTGCACAAAGCAAGGCTGGCCTTTCCTTTCCTGCTGCTACTGCATCACAGACGTGAAACAACAAGCAGTGGAGGAAGCCCTCATCCCACAGCTCACGCGAGTGGTCAAACAGTCGCCCTCACGCTGAGAAAAGTTGCGTCAGGCCAGTCCGGGCTCCAACAAATCTCTGGAGGGCCAGAGGCTCATTGGAGACGGGGGGCTCCCTGAGGGCCGCATTGAGAGGCCTCGAGGGCCACAAGTGGCCCCAGGGCCGGGGTTTGGGCACCCCTGGCCTAAAACACAGTAAATGCTACATCCCTCCCCCTCCCCACTAACATTACATTTCACCACTAAAAACAAAAGCAGAGCTGTTCAGAACACTAAATAGGATCATTGCAGAGATAGTATTAATGTTTGTTTCAATGAGAAGTAATATGACCCTTCAAAGACAGAGCAAGGCAGAAAAAAATGCAAAAGACATTCTTCCCCCAGACACTCAGAGCACATTCTGGTGGGAATTATACTTTCCATACAGCCAATTCTCAAAAGTCCATGTGCTCTGAGCCAATGTGTCACTTCTCACCTGCAGGGAAAAAGCATGTATGGGTTTTTTCTCATACTTGCTTCACTCTGAATGAAAGGCGCGTGGGAATTCCAAGTCAATTACAACAAGATGATGCATGAGATCATCATGTATCTGGAACACTCTGAAGTGCTATGGAAGTTCTAAGCCCAATTGTTAAACTGAAAACCTAACAGACAAAGCAACACAGCAAGCCATCAAACTCTGCCTCCAGAAGCCTCTTATATATGGCCATGTGAAACTGCCTACTGCCAAGTCAGACCATTGGTCCACTAGCCCAGGATCCTCTACATTGACTGGCAGTGGAGTGTCAGAGTTTCAGACAGGAGTCTTTCCCCACCCTCTTTGGAGAGGCCAGAGACTGAACCAGGAAGCTTCTGCATGTGAAACAAGTGCACAGGCAGCCCATCCATGAGGCCAACTGAGGCAGAGGCATATAGCAGATTGGTGGGAGAACCCACCTCCATTCACCCACTTGCCTCTACTGCTTCTCTTCTTCCTCCTCCCATTCCCTAGTTTGGAAAAGGAAGATGAGGACAGAGTAGAGGAAATAGTGTGGGGGGGGGGGAAAGAAACTGGCAAGTTCAACTACCAGCATGCTCTAGTATCCCATTTTCCTCCCCTCCACACTTTATCTTCCATTCCTTCCCCCATGTTTCTCTTCCAATCTAAGAATCAGGAGGAGCAGAGCCCAGAACATCTCCAGGTAAGGGGGATGAAGCAGGTGGTCTTGGTCTATCTAGCCACTGAGCTATGGCCCCATCCCCACACTGTGTGTGGGTCTCTACTTTTACCCATCTGTATCAGGGCAAGAAGCACTTCAACATAGCAGGAGGAGTAGATGCATTGTATGTATTTATAATATTTACATTCTCCGTGTTGCGCTGCCTATGTCATTTTGGGCAAGGAGAAGTTACCAGTTGTCAGCATGAGTGTCGGATGAATTTCCCCCTAACCTATACCATTTAAATTGATTCCTATGGGAATAATACTTTTAATTTACATGTTTTAATAAACATTTAAAAAACATACTGATTTCCAAGAATGCAATAACCATGTAAATTCAGAAATGTCTGTAGGGAGTACTCTCATGGTAGCACATTACCAAATGCTCTGTGCTCATTCTGAGGCACCCTGCACCCTTTCCCAAATTAGTGAATTTGCCAACTTCACTTTGGTTATGAAATATTTCATAAGGAAAAGGAACTGGATTTCTATCTGCATACTGAAATCCCCAGCACAACAGAATCCAAGCCCGGTTTCTGTAAACAGATGGGAAACATTAATAGGAACATAAGACTTGAGCTTTCAAATTAGATCAATAGACTAATTGCGACACTAGAATAAACATCTTACCAGTAGAGAGGCTGAGATTCCACTGTGTATCAAAACAATGAAAGTGTAATTTGTTTCTCCCATGCTTTAGGCAGACTGAAAACCATCGTCTAGTTTGGTTCTGTGCCCCACTAGCCATTTTTATCCCGTTACATTTTTGTTATTGTTATTAGACCTGCGTCCTTTTCCATTTTTGTTAGACAACTTGAGCATGTTGTAGAAAGGTGGGAAATGTTATTGATGGGTTACATTCCAAGAAGGTGAATTATGACTAAGTACTGTTGAATTCAAGGGGACGTTAGAGATCAGTCAAGTAAGTCCTATTCAATAGAACTTTGTCTTTGGATAAAACCCATTATTAAGTAACAGTAATGCAAGACAGCCAAGAAGCATGCAACTGAGATAGTTTCACTCACAATTAGCAATGCCTAGAAAATACTTAGCAAAGGCTAAAAAAAATGTATTAACAATGCAACCCTTTGATTTTTGCAGGTTGACAAATACCGCATTGAGCATTGACCAATTGAGCAACATCCCCCCCCCAATTTGTTTAACCCAACTCAACAGAAGTACCATTACACAAAGTTAAACCAGTCAAGCAAGAAAACAAGCAAACTAAAAACAAACACCCAAGTACAGTTTGACTCCAACTGGTATGTTGCCTTAGCGTTTGTTCTTTTTCCTAACATACCATTTAGGAGATAAAACCAGAGCAGATAGACATCTAAAACAAGGCTTTGTTCCAGGGACTTATCCTCTGTTTAGTTTATATCTACATTATAAGCTGTTCTGGTTTTGCAAGAGCTAAATCACATATACACTAGTAACAAACTAAAAGCCTCCATATAGATTAGATACCCAGAGCACAATCCAAAGAAGTGCTCAAGCCGGCAAACATTTCTGAGCCAGCTTCCAGGTGTTTATTTTTATTTATTTATTTTCACATTTTTATACCGCCCTTCCTCTGAAGAGCTCAGGGTGGTTTTACATAGCTGCTCCTCTCCTCTTTCTTGTCCTCACAACAACCCTGTGAGATAGGTGAGGCTAAGAGAAAGTAACTGGCCCAAGGTCACCCAGGAAGCTTTGTGGCCGAGGGGGGATTAGAACCTGGATCATCCAGGTCTAAGCCCACCGCCCAAACCACTACACCACCCTGGCTCTCAGGTGTTGCAAACATGCCATAACCACATTTGTGCCTAAGTGGGAGTCAGGGAGGTCTGCGCAAGGACGCTCACCAGCCTCCCCAAGCCAGAGTAAAGCCCAGGAAAAGCAAGTTCACGCTGTTGCAGGCCACTGGCGTGGGCATTTGGGGAGGGTGGGGGAAGGCATTTCATGGAGGGGGAGGGTAGCCAGTGGATGGACTGGTGGGCAGGCCAGGTCCAGGAGGAGCCTCTGGCACTTAAGCTGGATCATAACCCCCCCTCCAGAACAGCCTGGCCTAACTCCAGGTCGCTCAGATCTGCGCCAGTGATTTAGCTGGCATAGAGCCGAATAGCCTTATTGCGGTGGCTAGAGCAGTGCTCAGGGTAAGGAGAAAATATTACCTTGCCCTGAGTTGTGCCACAGTCACCTCCAACACTGCACTGGATACAACACAGGCAAGCTGGCCTGCCTGTTCCAACACAGGTTAGGACTGAGCTGCCCGAGTGTGATCCTAAGCATGCACACTCAGACATCTTATTCAGTTCTATGGAACTTGCTCCCATGTAAGTGCATTTAGTACTGCAGCTTAAAGTAAAAACGAGTGGCTTACAGAGAACTCGATTTGTGTTACACACGAGATGATTTTCCATTAAAACACGGCCATAATTCTCTATGGGCAGTGGTTCGCACACATTTAGAACCAGGACCCACTTTTTAGATTGAGAATCTGTCAGGACCCACCGGAAGTGATGTCATGACTGGAAGTGGCATCATCAAGCAGGAAAATTTCACAATCCTAGGCTGCAATCCTACCCACACTGACTCAGGAGTAAGTCCCATATACTATAATTGTTAAAAGAATATACATAGTAGCTTGTTAAAAGTACAGGTCTGTAACATTTCCCCTAATGCAGTCATATACCATGGTAACATCGTCTAATATATTAAAAATAAAATCTTTAAATGAATGGGGACCCACCTGAAATTGAGTCATGACCCACCTAGTGGGTCCCGACCCACAGTTTGAGAAACACTGCTCTATGAGCACCATAAACTTAAATTAAAAAATATTGTTTGCATAATTAGACAGAACAGGAACTTCTCTCTTTGCTCGTACCTGTGGTTTCTGGGTAGAAGAACTAGCACTACATCAAAATCCTGGATTTCTCCATTGATGTCTAAGGGCAACTCTCACTTCTGCCTGGAGGTCATTTGCAAACGGCAGCTCCAACTCCAACCAGGAAATAGTCAACATGTACAAAGAGATTCTACTTCCTAGGATTTGTCTACCACCACCACCACCCATATTGCATTTTTCACATGTATAATCTTCTTGTTGTCCTTACAACATGTGTAGTAGGTAGGTATTACGATTGTTGTATGGAATCCAAGGAACTATTGCTGAGAAAAATGGTTGATCCATTACAAAACTTAAGAGAAAAAAAAAGTATTAAAAGTCTGTGTCATCGTAACTGCTTGCAGATCTTGCAGCATGGCCTGCAACAGACCATCCATATTCTTATTATAGAAGAGGTACTGGTACACTGTTCCTCTCAATACCGCCCTCCACTGAAGCTCCAATTACAATAGCCTACTATTAGACAAGAAGGAATATACTGATGATGTTAAAATACAGCATTTGTTGAGTGATGTTTCCAGCAATGTAACTGAGAGGGTGGTGGTTTATTTACAGCAAATGGTGGCAAAAAGAATTAAGAGATAACACCTAACTGACAGTATATCTTTATGAGGGAAATACTCTGAACCTCCTTGATCATCGTATAGCCTCTGTATTAATATTAATTACCTTAGGTCCGCATCTGCTGCTGCTGCTGTTATTGTATCTGTATTATAAGCCAATAAATGTCTGAGTTTGAGTTTCAACAGCCTATTGATTATTGTCATGGGATCATCCAAACACTGTTTTGAGACTTTGAAATGGCCTGGTTCTTTGGTTATGAGCGCACAATCCCTACTACTTACATCTTCTTGTGGGTTTTCAGAACTAGCGAATTCAAACTCAAACAGACCTGTCAGTTAGGTGTTATCTCTTAATTCTTTTTGCCACCATTTGCTGTAAATAAACCACCACCCTCTCAGTTACATTGCTGGAAACACCACTCAACAAATGCTGTATTTTAACATCATCAGGATATTAGCGAATTCAGTTTAGTCATGCTGAAAGTGCACACGTAAAGTCAATGTAGAAAGCACTTCCATACAGGCTCTTTTTGCTTTTACACTATGGAAGGTCTCTTGCACAAGTAGCTACAGGAACAGTTATCAATTTGCTCATCAACCCCCAATGAACTCTACATTCAGAAAGATACATTTTGAGAAGACGGTTTGTCCATTTCTGACTCACACCCTAAACAAGGCATGCACCTAGCTGTTGATGCCTGCAAGTGAATGCGCGCATATTAAGGCTTTGGGGCCTTCTGAAGAAGCATACACTACATTCATGGCTTTGCATTTCAGATATTAAAACAGGGATGTTGTCCAAGCCTTGAGCAGAGTCCTGCTTCCTTAGTTGTTCTTTATCAGTAAAATCAGCCTCCCCATTGTATGTGCAATGGTGTTTATACATCGTTTTTCTTTAAGCAAGTGTTCTTCCTCCAAACACAGAAATAATGCCTCTCTCTCAGGCTCAAAGAGCTTCAATTTGAAAGCACTTTGTAGCCTATGCTGCTGCTGAATAAAGTAATCAGCTCTCTTTTTTATTTAGTATGTGGCCGTCAGTCCTTTTGCTCCAGTCTTTGAATATTTTATAGTCTGCTGTCATTCCTCATTAGTTTGAGAGGCATAAAAGCTTAGGTACCATGGCTTCTCAAAACTAATTGGATTCCCGAATACAGACAGACAGAGACAATACAGTAGACCCAATTTACGAATAAATGAGCTTCTGATTATTAGGGGTAAGCTATATGTCAAACTAAAATGCACATATTTTTAAATGAAAAACAGCTGGGAAGAGATAATTCAGAGCAGAGGAGAACCATAAGAACAGGCAGAGGGGTGCTTTGGAGTGGGAACATGACAGGTAAAGGGTAAAGTATAACTTCTCCCATCACTCATCTGCTCAAAGAATACTCCCCAAAGCTGCTTTTCATTCTTAAAATGGAATGTTACATATATGTAGTCTGCCCTTCGTACTAAATCAAAAGGACATGTTCAGATCTCTTTGTATGCACAGGAATACACACATTTTCCTGCTAATGCCGATTGGGACATCCTGTGTGACAGCAAGAAAAGACTTGCAGCTACTGTATGTCAGAAAGCAAGAGGCTACAAACAGTGGCTAAGAGCCTGAACTGGGAACTTAAAAGTTCCTGGTTCAAATCTTGCCTCTGCCAGGAAGTCACTGTCTCTCAGTCTATTCACACCCATCAACAATAGGAGATCCAATGATACCAGCAGTTTTACACAGCGCTTGTAAGAATTAGCAAGAAAAACATGAAGTGCTCCAAAGTAGTAGTATATACTCCTCAGGCCATAGACCAGAGTAAAAACATGGGGCATGAGTCAACAACGTTTAGGTGTGCTCATGTCCCACACTGATTTCAGTAAGAGAAATGAGCATATTGACAGCCCAATCCAAAACAGCCACCGCAGTATCCTGCATGGCCAGGGAGGCAGCCAAAGGTCTCCTTGAGGTAAAGGAATATTTGTTTCCTTGACTCATGTCAAGCTCTAGCAGCCGCTATGGGTCTACTTGGATCTGGACCAGTTGAATCACTGGCACAGATCTGAGTCGACCCATGTACGACTTTCAGGCGCAGGAGGGAGATAGAATGCGGCGGCAGCCTCTGCTGTCATCCTCACCTCCCTCCTGACCCAAACCACCCTCCTCCTGCCCAGTTTCACCCCCTCCCTGCTTTTCCCCTACCCTGGAGTGTCTCCCAAACACTTGGCAGGGAACATACTGCCAATAGCACCCAGGAGTCCTCCAAAAGGCATGGACACCCAGCGCTCACCCACACTGGCTCCCCATCGAACTCTCTGTCATTCTGGCCACAACCAAGTGCCTTACTTTTGTGACAGGCATCTACCGGTCAGTGCAAGAGAGACCAGCACTGGCACACAATTAGATAGTTTTCCCCCCATCATTTACTTTGCTCTTGCTATTTTCTCAATTATGACAATCGCACAGGCAAGTTTACAGTGTTTTACCAGCTCACAAATCTTTCGCCTGTTCCCATGCCCCATGTCGCATCATGCAATAGAGGGTACCAAACTATTCACCAAGAAGCAGACATTATTGGACCCAGGTGTAGATCTACTGAAAGGCAGTATGGTGCAGCAGTTAGACTAAGATAAGAGAGACCCAGGTTGAAATCTCCATCCAGTCATGAAGCTCACGGAGTGACCTTGGGTCAGTCACCATCTCTTAGTCCAACCGATCTCACAAGGTTGTTGCGAAGATAATGGAGGGTATCCCATGTATGCTGCACCAAGCTCCTTGGAGAAAGGCAATGTGCATCCATCAATTAAATATTCCTCCCTTGCTCAACCCTGCCTCCATTTCCTTTATGTCTGATTGTAAGCCCCTTGGGGCTACCCTCTCAATCTGTACAAGGCTTCATGTGCCCTGATGGTGCTCTAATAAATACTATCAGCAACAACAGCTAAACAGAAGACTGGCTGCTCTCCTATTTTTGCACTCCTGTACACCAAATTGGTAATGCTGTGGTTGTTGCTTTCAAAAAAAAAAAAAAAAAAAAGCAACAGCATGTGGTTAATTCTATAGGTTCCTGTAATCATAAATCCTGAATGCTCAGGCATCTCATTGCAAATACATTTGTGTTTGTCTATTATACAACACCAATATTATCTCTTGATCAGGGTTCAGTACTCTCTCTTTCATGCACACTTCGATTAAAAAAAAACCTAATTGGGAAAAAGAAAACTGTCAGTAATGTAGTAGAGAGTTTTCATGCCCAAATGAATTATGTTTATAGATTCAAGGTACAACATTACTCATCTTCACAGCAGATTGAATAAATACTCAGTTTGGTGTAATGTAGTGACACAAAATTGTGCTAAAAACTGATTTTCTAGCTGAGGTCCATCAGACAAATAGGGTTTAAGGAGATGAAAGAAAGTTTGCTCAGATGGGATTGGTTAATAAACTTGGGTATGCAAATGAAGGAGACTGCAACTACCATTGCGTAATTACATTGCAGATGCTTCTTAATTTTTATTATCTCCCAAGCAACAACACACAAGGCAGCATTTGGCACCACAGTATTAATGCTGGAGGTTGACAATTGGAGGCTCCTTGTCAAATACAGCCCCTGGAGAACAGCTCCTTTCCTCACCGCACCCAGTTATATTGTTGGGAGAGCAGAAAAATCAAGGTGTTTTGGAACTAGAACTAGAAACTAGAAACTATTCTCAGGAAAATCCAGAGTAAAAACTCAGATTGGTGCAATTGACCAAATATTTCACTGTCTTTCAGCCTCCCTCTCTCTGTCTCTCTCTCCTTGAGATAATGCAGCAAATGGGTATTGCTGGAAGCAGGGGGTTGTATCCAAGTAATTAGTTGCAACGGGACTTAGTTGTGACTAACACTCTTTGAATGCAAGCCAACAAATTAACTGAATCCAGGTGCTGCCAAACTGCTTGAACCCTGTAATGCTAGGAATGAAGCAGTCTGCCTGGTAGCTCTACTCCCAGAAACATGTAGCAAGATAAGACGTTCTGTCTTGCTATTCAAGAGCCAGAATAGAGAGAGAAAGAAGAGGCAGCCTACAGGAGGCCCCCTCATCAACCTTGTTCATTCTCTCTCTTTCTAACTTTTCATTTCCCATCTCCCTCTCCACCCTCCTGGCACTTCCTGTTATGACTGCTGAGTAAAAACACAAGTAAGAAAAGAAAATAACGAGGTCCCACCAGTGACTCAGTGACTTTAGCAAAGGTTCATTTTGCAATTTAGTGCACAGCTTTGCAGAGGAATGTTTCTGAATTCCAAGACCACAATACCTTCTGTAAGTCAGATGAGTGAGTTTACTGGAACTAGAGATGGGAGAATGACACAGCAGTTCCAAAACTAAGTTGTGGCTCCATGGGGAGCCAGAGAAACAAGCCAGGGGAGCCACGGAATCCTTGTGGAATAAACAACTGCCCTATACAATGTATAGGATTGTAGCCCTAATGCAGTGGTTCTTGAACTTTTCCGGCCCGTGGCACCCCTGATCCTTGTGGCCATTGGCCAAGCCTCCCCATTACACCACCTCACCTCAGTTACCCCCAAAATGGGGGTGAAGGTGTTGTTATACACTAGAAACAAAAAAACAGCTACCAGCACTCTGAGGCTGCAATCCTAACCACACTTACCTGAGAGTAAGCCCCAGTGAACAAAATAGGACTTACTTCTGAGCAGACCTGGTGAGGATTGTGCCCTGAGTTTGTTAGCAGCACACCTGGAGGGTTTTGGAAAGGGAGGGGAGGAGAAGTGATGAATTTGCTGGGAGAGGGGAAGACTGTTTTGTGTGTATCTGCTAATTCTAATGTGACAATGAGATCCAGAGACTGTTTGGCTGCAATCCTAACCTCACTTACCTGGGAGTAAGTCCCATTGAACACAATAGGACTCACTTCTGAGTAGACCTAGCTAAGATTGTGCCTTTTGTCTTATAATAGCAGCCAACATGGGAAGTACCCCCCCCAAATAAATAAATAAAGGAGGCAGGAGGAAAAAGGGGGCTGGCTGAAAAGGAATGGGTGTTTTTTTATTTTTTAATCAATTTTTGGAGACAAAGCCATCAAGAATGGGTTTTTTTTTCTTTTTTGAAGGGGGAGGAAAAAGAGAAAGGTGAGGATCCTTGGTTAAGCTGACACAGACCCCACGCTTATGTAGGTCTACTCAGAAGCAAGTCCCATTTGAGTCAATGGGGCTTACTCCCAGGAAGGTGTGGACATGAACACACCCTGTGCTGATGAGATGCAGCACCTCTGCCGCTGCCCAGCCAGCCTTCTTTCCCACCTCCCACTGCCCCACCCACCTATTCGAAGAAAAGCAGCAAGTAGGGTGGCAGCCTGTACAGCTGAGCCAAGCTGAGCAGCTGTGGCCACCTCTCCCTGAGATGCCTGGTGATGCCCCTGGAGGTTATCCACGCCTCACTAGGGAGGCCCGATGCACAGATTGAATACCTCAGCCCTAATGGGTTGCCACGGCCAATGGCCCAGTAAGTCAAGGGAGCCAGCAGTCGGGAACCACTAACTTACTGCAATTACCTTGTACGCTCCTTCTGTACCTATGTAGAAGTATAGTGCCATAGTTATGCACTGAAAAACCTGCCAACAGATCCTTCAAGCAACCCAATTGTCCAGCAGTGCTTTATATCAACCAAATCATATCAGATTAAGGATTTGGAAGCAGACATTTTCAACCACTTCATCAACAAGTAATATAAAATTGGGGGGGGGGGGGAGAGCAAGTGTGTTACACAAAAAAAACCCATAATTTTCTAGCCTTGCCTACCATAAGCAAACAAGACTCCTGTTTAGCCAAATATTTTAATACTAGTCAAGCAAATAACTGAGATATGAGTTGTACCTAAAGTTCCCAAAAGTAAGGAAAAGCCATTCTGGTAGAAATGCTACAGCCATTAAGACACCAATTCAAAACAGACATATCGAAGCTATAAAAAAAAAGTCATGGTCAGCAATCATAACACATCACAAGGTGCAGCTCCTTTCCTTATAGCATTTTACAAAAGAATACTTACCATACTTGTGTTGTCCTGGGACTCCGGGGCAACTTAGATGGATATGTAAATGCACAATTCACAAAAGGAAGCAGCCTTCTTTCTTAAAAACAGATCTGCAGGGAAGTCCAGAAGCAGATCACAGTTTGTGTACCTGTCAACTCTTTTCCCCTGCACCATTCTGCTGCCAAAAGTGTCTCCAAAGCAGCTGTTTGCAAAACATGCGCAGCTCAGATATATTTCTTAATAGATTTAAGGAACGGGAATCAGAAAGCTTCCTGAAATCAAGTAGCTTCTCTTCCCTCACACACAGACACTTCTCATTCAACACTGGCCAAAGCAAACAGTCAATTTTGCCAATCAGATGACTACATTTGTAAGAGGATTGCCATTTATTTAAAAATTATTGCTTCCTACTGTGAGCTTTTGGGGGAAGAGGACAAAAACAACACAGTAAATAAGTGTAGAATCCTATGTGGAAAGGACCCCAAACAAGAGGGGGCCATTAACCACTCGTCTCATCACCCAGACCCCAAGAACATGTTTTTCGCATGAGTTATTGTTTCTGATGCTTCTTTGATCTTAAGCAATAGGTCTGGCTACAAGTACCTATCAATGCTCTCCTTCGTTCAGGCCTTGCATTTCCATTAGCAGTTTACTGTCCAGTAAAGACTGATATGGCAACTTGGAGGAAGGAGGACAGGGTAGAAACAAGTGGTTTAAAAATCATTTACAAGGCTCCAATGTTGTTCAAAACAGCATGTGTTTTTGTCTCCAGATCTGATGCACAACAGCATGGGTGTACGTACACACACACACACACACACACACACACACACACACAGAGAGAGAGTATTTAGTATGGAAAATTCCTATCCATTAAGTACATATGTGCTGGAAACATGTGGCTGTACAATTGCACATCTTGACAAGCCTCTGTTTATTACTTTCCTAGAGCACTTTTCACCATTTTGCATGAGGAAGCGTGCCGATTTGCCAGTTTTTGTAGCACTCCTGCAAAATGTTCATGGTGAGTAAACAAGAGACAACCCCTGTTTTGATCCAGCAATCAGAATGGGAAAGTAGGAACACAAGCCAAATGCTATTTAGATGGAACATTTTCTAACTGATGGGGCTGAGCTACAAAGCAAGACTCTGTGGGTAGCAAAAGAAAATATTAATGCGATTTAAAAGATAACTCCTCCTCTGAAATCTGTATTAGCTGCAATTACACCCCATGATGTTTTTGATCCTTTTCCAATAACAGTTATTGCTTTTCCAATAACACTTATTGCACACTTCCAGAGTCACTGTAGGCAATATGATATGGCTTAAGGTTCACTTGCATTGGATTCTGTCATTCTCAATTTTCATTATGATGGAGGTTTGTTTTTTTACAATAGAACTGTCCAAAACTAAAGCCATGGCACCTGCTTTAAGCTTCGCTTACAGTTTAAGAAGTAAAACCTGGTCTTTCCCATGGTGATGTTACACATATCAAAATGCTTCTGGGAGGAGCAGATGCAAGACCATTCATACCTAAGGGAGGCAACGGCTCCTATTACTATTTGTAATTGAGAAGGGTAAACCTGAGAAGATCAAAGGACACCAGTCTCCCCCCCCCCATTTTTTATCCTTGCTTAAAGCCTGTGTGTGGTTTCACTGCAATTCATATCTATGTACCGCTTTTCAGCAAATAACTTCTCAAAGCTGTTGAGAAGAGTCCCTGATCTTCCCCTATCTTTTCACCTTTTGGGCCTTCTTATCACTCCCATATGGAGCTCAGCATACTGAAGGGGCACCACCAAGTCAGTTTAAGGCAGAAGTCATCTATTGTTGCTGAATGTTCTTCATTATCTCCAAACAACTGGCAAGCAAAGAACTAGGCACTGAGCAAGCTTATTGGACTGTGAAGCTCACCAGATTCCCCAAAGCAAAGAAGGTCAGAGCTTACATGATTTTCGCAACATCCCTCCCCATATCTAATCCCACAAGCAAAACCCAGTTAACACCTACTGGTTTTAAAAAGGTTTCATTTTCTGCTGCTAAACATTTCTGTTCGGCCAACAGTGTACTAGGTGCTATGCACAAACACGGTCTCCACTCAGAGAGCCTACAATCATTGGTACAAGAACAAGAAAGGGAAGGAAAAAAAGGTCAGGATTTACTCCAGGTAGCAGTGAAGGATTATGAGCTAGGAGGCAATGGTATCCAAAAAGAAACTGTTTGCCCTGTAAACTACTTAACCTGTAGTTTAAAAAAGTTTGTATTTATACAGCCTCATTTCCAGCTTCTAGGAATGATAAAACCAGAGGACAACAAACAATTCCCTCCTAAATGAATGGAATAAATCAACGGTTCTCACACATTTAGCACCAGGACCCACTTTTGAGAATGAGCATCTCTCAGGACCCACTGGAAGTGATGTCATGATCAGAAGTGACAACATCAAGCAGGAAAACTTAACAATCCTAGGCTGCAATCCTACCCACACTTACCCAGGAGTAAGTCCCACTGACTATCATTGTTAAAATAATATACATAGCAGCTTGCTAAAAGTGCAGGTCTATAATATTTCCCCAAATGCAGTCACATCCCAAGGCAGTATTAAGCCTAACATATTAAAAATAAAATATTGAAATGAATGGGGACCCACTTGAAATTGGCTTGCAACCCAGCTAGTGGATCCTGACCGACAGTTTCAGAAACACTGAAATAAATAATGCACTGGCACAGGCATGCAAAGTACTTGTATTTTCCATATATTTCTACCCTAAAATCTATTTAGGAAAGAATGTTAGAATAGGCAAATGTGCATTTATTTAAGATATACGATGTCAGCAGAATGGCACAGGATGTGGCAGAGCATAAGAGAATATAGACAGAAACTTGGCATAAAAATCAACCCTTGACACTGATTTTCTGAATCTACCTTAAAAAGCCACTGTGGCTTCCCCTGGTATGTGAGAAGAATTGATCAAGTGGGAATAGGGTACATGGGGAGAAGGTTAAAAGGCAAAGAGCAGGTGGTACGCACCACACACACATGGGCACAAGAACATAGTAGAATTTCACAGTAGAATTTCAACATAATGGAAAAGTAGAATTTTGATACATAGATGCTTAATAATTCATACTTGGAAAATGATAGTTCCTCATTAGGGATTGCCTAGGCATAGACGATGGCGGAGACCAGGCAGTCTCAAGCAAATGCGTGTGTGCGCGCCTTTTTTTTTAAACCCTGTAATTTGTTCACTGTGTTTCTGCAAACAAATAAAAGGAACATACAATATTTCCTTCCCAACTATGAGCCTGTTTATATTTCTGAGGAAAATAATTTCTCAGAACTCCATCGGCTCCCCTAGAAACTTGTAAAAGGATTCCTCAAGTCTATTTACAGCTTTTTACAGTGCAATCCTATGCACGTCTGCTCAGAAGTAAGTCCCAGTGAGTTCTATGGGATTTAGGTAAATGTGCTTAGAATTGCAGTCTGAGTTATGGTAACCAAAACATTCACTTATTCTCTGCCAACTTTCTCCAAAATAAGCACATTAAATAAATTGGAGGCAAGGAGGGAGAACATTCCTGTGTCCTGGAGGGGAGAACAATGATAGCCCCCTTTTGTCCACACACAAAGTTGTCAAGCAAGTTCTCTTATGTGCATTTTACAGGAACTATATTTTAAGAGAGGTACATGAGGGCTACACTGTAAGCCGTGCTTCAGACATTTCTGACAAAGAAGCAGTAAACAAGTTTCCCCTTCTCTTTTCACATTTGAATGTCCAAAGACGAGCCCATGTGCAATCATACCAAAGCAAAATGCATCTGCTTCCATTTCCAGGTGCAGACCAGGCAACTGTGCTCTGACGTTACCTGACCCAGCCATAGGATCATATGCACCTTCCCTCTACCCCTTCATTTACCAAGTTCCTGATTTGCAACAAACTAAAATCTATTCTTGGTTTTAAACTGCCTTACCCCACTTCCCCTTCAAATTGCAGTCCAAAGAGGGTTACTCTCTGGAAAAAAAACAAAAAACCTCAATCTAAAAGAACAAACAAATGGTTAAATCTGCAGGGCACCCAGTTAACTGATCCTGGTGCATGCTGCCATTTTTCTAGCATGGTGACAAGCTGGGTTTTTCACAAGGCATTTGGTTTGGAGTGAAGGTGGCTGCTGCTGCTGCTGCGTATTTTTGTTTGCTCTTTGAGATTATTTTGAGTTTGACGCAATAAGCTCTTGCGCTGGGTGACACAAACCCTAGTGACGCCTCAGGTATCCTTACATCTGACCTGCCACTGTGATCTCCAAACGGCCACAAATAAGGCATTAACTAAGCAGAGTGCAAAGGAAGGAGGCAGTATGCAAGCAGCAGACTCACTGCCACTGTGCCAAACCAAGGCAGGGCATTATTTATTCATTTTATTGAAGAACATTTTCATTCTTGCCTGTGGCAACCAAGGCTGCTAACAATCAAAACCAGAACTCATAAAGTAAATAACATACACAATTTCTTTGACATCTGAAGCGGCGTGAAGCAGGGCTGTGTTCTTGCACCAACCTTGTTTGGGATCTTCTTCGCTGTCCTGCTGAAGCAGGCCTTTGGAACTACAACAGAAGGCATCTATCTCCGGACCAGATCAGATGGAAAGCTCTTCAACCTCTCCAGACTGACAGCAAAGTCCAAAGTCCAGCTGAAATGTCTGCGTGACTTCCTCTTTGCCGACGATGCAGCTATCACTACCCACTCTGCCAAAAATCTCCAGCAGCTCATGGATCGTTTTAGCAAGGCCTGCCAAGATTTTGGACTGACAATCAGCCTGAAGAAAACACAGGTCATGGTTCAGGATGTGGACTCACCTCCCTGCATTACAATCTCTGCGCATGAACTGGAGGTTGTCCATGACTTTGTGTACCTTGACTCAACGCTCTCCGACACTCTTTCTCTCGATACCGAGCTAAACAAACGCATCGGTAAAGCAGCTACCACGTTTTCCAGACTCACAAAGAGAGTCTGGTCCAACAAGAAGCTGACGGAACATACCAAGATCTAGGTCTACAGAGCTTGCGTCCTGAGTACACTTCTGTACTGCAGCGAGTCATGGACTCTTCACTCACAACAGGAGAGGAAACTGAATGCTTTCCACATGCGCTGCCTCCGACGTGTTCTCGGCATCACCTGGCAGGACAAAGTTCCAAACAACACAGTCCTGGAATGTGCTGGAATCCCTAGCATGTATGCACTACTGAAACAGAGACGCCTGTGTTGGCTCGGTCATGTCGTGAGAATGGATGATGGCCGGACCCCAAAGGATCTCCTCTATGGAGAACTCGTGCAAGGAAAGCGCCCTACAGGTAGACCACAGCTGCGATACAAGGACATCTGCAAGAGGGATCTGAAGGCCTTAGGAGTGGACCTCAACAAGTGGGAAACCCTGGCCTCTGAGCGGCCCGCTTGGAGGCAGGCTGTGCAACATGGCCTTTCCCAGTTTGAAGAGACACTTGGCCAACAGACTAAGGCAAAGAGGCAAAGAAGGAAGGCCCATAGCCAGGGAGACAGGCCAGGGACAGACTGCACTTGCTCCCAGTGTGGAAGGGATTGTCACTCCCGAATCGGCCTTTTCAGCCACACTAGACGCTGTTCCAGAACCACCTTTCAGAGCGCGATACCATAGTCTTTCGAGACTGAAGGTTGCCAACTATAATAACAACTATACATACCAAAATCCACAAATGAGAAATGTAACAATATCACCCACCCACCACATTACATGCAAGCCAAATGGGTAGTCCATGACAAGTCCCTATTCGGCCTCAATTTGTCCCACAAAAGTGGGAGGGGATTAATAGAGGGGAAACGACATATTTTAGGGGAAAGAGCCAAAATAACGTACAGCAAGGCAAGTGCTCTATAATACTTAACACACTGCCAGGCAGAAGGACATTGGAACAGTGGCCCCAGAAACCACAACATCCAAGCTTTCACCCAGGCAGGGCCTCTGAGAGGAATTTTATCAGGGATTACAAAGTTTCTTTTAGGCCCCTTTGCAAAGGAGGAGAAGTGAAACAGAGCAGGCGAGCGGGTGACAGGCGAGCAGAATGGGGGCAAAGGGGGAGGGTGGAGACAGCTGGAAAAGTCTTTGGATCCCAGGTCTACCACCCATGTGGCATCATCAGTTCGATACAGTAATAAAAAGTCTTTTAAAGATGATAGAAAATCATGCAGAAAATTAGCATCATCCTATTTAGGCTCACACTAGAATGGAAAGTGTCTTGTTTGCGCCAAAAAGTGCTTCTGAGCAGCTGTGTCCCTGAGTTCCTATACACTCCTCCATGCTAAGTGGATCCACAAGCCAAAGAGCTACTGTAACAGGCCAGTTTCCTCCCAGAGTTGACACTGTATTAAGGAGTGTCATGAATGTATTCCTTGGCCCCGCATATACGGCTTGCCAGTAGTTGCAGCTTGTGGCAGTGTCCCCACCTTCCCATGCGGACAACATGTCTGCGTAGATAGGAAAATGTAAGATCACAGGAAATGTGGCCCCCTCTGGGAAATTCTGGCCCCCTCCTTTGGCTACTGACCTCCTTTTTAACCATGGGCCCAGGTACAAACTACCCCTTTTACCACACACACACACACCCCCAGGCTTTGCACCCAGGACAAAAAGCAAAGTTGAAATATATCACTAGCACAATTTATACATAGTTAGCAATTCTTTGGAAATAAGCTGTAGGCAGCAAATTCAGTCTCTTTTCCTTCCTCCCTCACACAGAATGGACAAATGTCTTATTTCCTAGATGGTGTGTCATGATTACAGATGCAGTCTAATGTACCACTTTCCAAGTAATGAGTTCCATAGAACGTTCTTCTGAGTTAGACTTCAGACCTCCTTCTGAGTAAACATGCATAGGAGTAAAAGCATTTTAAATACAATTCAAAAGCACTGCTCTTTGGTTTATGCCTAGCAGAGAGACAAAGAAACTGCACTTAAGTATAAAGGCACTGTAAAGGATTGCATTGTGAAAAGCCACAATAGTGCCATGTTACAGCAATGAAAGCTTATAATACGAGTGTATAATGATAAAGCCAATATATCTTAATGGAAGAAGAATCTTTTCAAGTTAGGAGCTACTTTTTTTGTTTTTGGTCTAAGAATGCAGAGAAAGGAGGCACCAAGACAAAGAAGCTCTCTAAGCTTTAAAGGCAGCTTATCTCATCTAAAGAGAAAACAGCAATTGAGAAACTCACAACAAACCTGGATTACAGAAAGAATGCGTAGGTGGAATGTGTGCTAAGAAAGGAGGGGTGCTTGGTGAGCCCAGAGGCATTAGTAATCTGGCCTCCCGAAACTGGGCAACCGACCCACCCTCATGTGCAAAGATGCCAAGTAACCTAACATCCACTCACTATACATCCATAAATTGCATCAACACGATGAATGTTTTTAACTAGTGTAGGACGCCTTCAAAGAAAATGAAGCGCATTTCAATGCCTGAGGTCCCTTTGCACAGAAGCCCTGAGTTTGCCCTCACTGCTGTTGAGGAAGGCAGCAAGTATCTTAGCTTCCACATTTCTTGGGTCAATTAAGAACACTAAAGAACAACTAAGGAAGTTGAAATAAAAAAATCAGCTTTCCTGATCGACAAAAGCAAAAAAACAAGCAACAGGATGCAATCAAATCACCTACGTTTTGCCTTTAAGTTAAGACACAGGGATTATAAAGTAAAATACAATGACATGCAATAAGCTTCTCGGAGAGAAAGAAAGATTTCTCAAACCAGGCTGAGATTTTGGTGAACTTTGTCACCCATATCTGCTTTTAATAAGTCTCTTAGTCTGGTCAATAAAATAACCCATCAGGGTGCCTGAAACCAGTGAGGAATTGCATCAACAGCAAGGTGGTATCTACACAGCTCAGCTTTTACAACTCCTTTGATATCATTGTGTCATGTCCTGTGTTGGACAGACTGATGATCCAGTCAACTCCAGCTCTCAGCCATGTGCTTTCAACTGTGTCAAAACATCAATCCTGCTGTAAAATGTAAAGGTCCTTTATTTCCACCACCACCCCAATCCATGATCTCAAAACAATTTTTCTGCTTTAGTCATTTCTTTCATAGCCACCTATATAGGTCAAAACAAGAAAGTCTTCCTGTATGCCTGGGAGAAATAAACTTCTCTCTCTAAAATCTGTTCTGCATTTCAAAGGCCATGTTCATCTTAACAGAACTTTAACTCATGATCTGTTCTCAATAAAAGAAAGGAGGAAGCAGGTTATATTAAAAGGATTATGGACCACTTGTCCAGGACAACAGTCCCAAGAAGATTCTCTCCATTTCTTCCTGCAATGCTGATCTGTATCAGAAAGGGGAAGGACACTTTTCTCTCTGCAAAACAGAAGTTAAGGATAATTTTCAGAGAAAAGTCTACTAAATGTGAACACTGACAAGTTTTCCTTATTCCAGAATCTAGAAATTTGTTGCACAAAACAGAATATCCCTGCTGGATCACGAGAATCCATCTAGCCCAAGATACTGCTTCCCACAGTGGCCTACCAGCTGCCTTTAGGAAGCCTACAAGCATGGGAAAGGTATGCTTCTCTCTTGACATTGTTTCCTGGCAACTAGCAATCTAAGCAGTACTTTCAACCAGTGTAGCGTGGCACACTGGTGTGCCGTGAAAGGTCCACAGGTATTCCATGGGAGTTTGGAGCATAGCGGTTGAAAACCACTGAAAAAACTCTTCTGCATTCTGCAGCTGCTGTTACTACAGACAGTTAGTTGCCCTAGAAACAGAGCCACAGACAAATCTCCCAGAAGCCAGAACTGACATCACAAGGGGCAAAGACGATAGAGGGCAGTGTGCCATGAGAAGAAAAACATTGAAAAATCACTGACTCAGAGGTACGCATGCAAGGTATACCTTCTGCTGGTAGAACCTTTTGCTCCAAAGGTGCCCTTTTGCTAGTAGAATGCCTCATGACTAGCAGTCTCCGATAGACCTGTCCTCCATGAATTTTTCCAATCCCCTTTTTAAAGTTGTTTCAGCTACACCACATCTTGTGGCAATTAATTTGACAGGCTAATTGCACATAGTGTAAAGTACCGCCTCCTTGTGTCAATCCTAGCTCTCCTGCCCACAGGTTTCATTGGATGACCCCTGGTTCTACTGTTGGCAATGCTGTGAGAAAGCAACATCAGTCATTTCTGTATGACATCTGGAAGGAGAGTTTCCTCCAGGTTTTTTAGATAGGATATATAACAGTTTTGAGAATTCCACACTTGTCCTGTACCAAAGCCTTTTAAGTGGTCCTCACCTCCTAGATAGGAAGCTGATGAAGAAAGGACAGGAATTCATAGCTAGGGTAATTTTGTCCAAAATAGGAAGCAACAATCCAAAGGAAGACTCAGTGCAAAGCAAAAGAAAAGCACAAGGAAAAACAGGACTGAATTTCTGAGAACTGCTGCATACATGCAGATCATTTCAAAAGTGAACTACAAGTTAGCAGATTCAGTATTAGCTCATTTTGCATTAAGAAAAGCCATTGACAAACACATGAGGGTGGTGGCCATAGTTCAACAACAACAAAAAAATCCGCTTTGCATACAGAAGGTCCCAGATTCCATTTAGATTCCATTCTGGGTAGGACGGGAAAAAATTTCCTTCTGAAACTCTGGAGAGTCACTGCCTGTCAACAACAACCATCCTGAGCTAGTGTTTCCCAACCAGTGGTACGGGCACCACGAGTGGCACTTGAAGTGGTGTCTGGTGGTACTCAGTGGGCCCCTGGACTCCTACTGCCCAGCAGCAAGACCAGGAACACAAAACAACAAACAGCAGTAGGAGACTCAGGGCCCAATCCTATCCAATTTTCCAGTGCCAGTGCAGCTGTGCCAGTGGGGTGTGCACTGCATCCTTAGGTGGGGAGGCAGTCACAGATGCCTCCTCAAGATAAGGGAATGTTTGTTTCCTTACCTTGGGCTGCACTGGTACTGAAAAGGTACTGGATAGGATTGGGCCCTCAGTAGGCACAGCCCCAAAGCATGCTTTTCCATGCTTGACAAAGCCCTCTCATCTTCCCTGAGCCTCTTACTGGTGTTTGTTGTATTGCATCTGATCTCTCAACCCAGAAGTAACTGGTGATGATGGCATTGCTTCCAGTGGTGCTTCGAATAGGTGGACCATGTGAAGTTGAATGGCAGAGGACAAATGTTGAGAAACACTGAGTTGGACCAGCGATCTTACCTGGTACAAGGCAGAGTCCTACGGAGTCTGGATAACAAGCTATATCGTGTGCCTATAGCAGATTTCAGTGTGTGAATTCTATTGTTCTTTGCCCTTCATAGATTGACTGATAGCAGGTAGATTTCAGCCTCTCAGCCTGACCTAAAGCCATCAGTGAACTTTCCAAGTCTGTGGATCTGAACCTGGATCAACAATCAGGCATTTTCCACCTTTCGCTTATGGTTCCCCCCACCTCGTCTCTTTTTGCACAAGTCCTGCCTTCCCAAGTACTACTGTCACCATGGACAGCTGCTGTCCGTTGAAATAATTAGCTTACTTACAGTTGCCACTGCAGAAGAGAAGGGGCTTCTTCATTGCTGTTGCCCCTTGATGCCTCTTCCTCTCTGCACCACCTCCCTCAACTAACCTTTTCTAAAGAGCCAAGCCAAGGCAAGTCACCTTGCCACAAATGCTCTGCTGCCCCAGTCATCTCGTACTTTCAACAGGGTCGTGCAGTCCTCATGGCAATAGGACCAAAGACCACTTGCCATGCACCATCACCACTGGTTGAAAAATAGTGATTCAGAGATGACACCCTTGTTCTACACCCATGCCATGTCAATACAACAACATGCACACACTGTAGGAAGAAAAAAAAGCTGTAAGTCAAACAATCAGTTTATTTACCTAAAGAACTTTGTTTCTCGATTGGGACGAGAGAATTAGGGTTGGGTTTCTTGTTGAGCAAGCATTAATCTGCAAAACTAATCTCATTGCCCAAATGCAGCCAATGCTGACCAAGCCCATTGCCCCATGTATGCCCAATGTTCTATGCTGACAACACTTCATACCTCCAAGTGGCAACACATGGAACTGTTGAGCAATAGATCTGCTGATGCAAACCCATCAGCTGAGTTTCACTAGGCCAAAGGGAGAGAGGATCATACTAAATTAGCATTCCAGCCATGCCATAGCCAAGCCCCTGGAGATCAAAAAGCCTGTCCACTCCCGAAGATAGATATATAAGGGTGAGCTTCCAAGATGTAGCACAGTTTCAATGAGCCAAAAAAAAAAAAAAGCAACCATCAATGAGCCAAAAAAACAACAACAACAAAACAACCATCTTTCCTTGAACTACACCACCCACCTAATCAGGTTCAATAAAACAAGGCAACCTCATTTAGCAGTCAGCACTGGGTAATGCAACACTAACAAGCATCATTATGATAGGTAAAATTACATGGACTGCAAGTAGAATCAGTAGAATGCTGTAGTAACTGAAATTTAAGACATAATTTATCCTTTTCTCAATTCACTAGCAGCAGACAGCTGTACTCACAGGCAGGTTTTGGTTTTCTGGTTCATATGGGAACACTTAGCAGGTTAAAAAGAAAACTGAGAAAAAGTAATGCAGATCTACTTTCTGTACAAACATGTTAATAATATCTTGCTGCTAGAAGACATCAGTTCAGCCTATTTGTTGAAGTTGGTTTAGAGATTTGTGTATTATTATCTTTCTACTTTTGCAGGCATTTAGGGAGGCAAACATACTACACAATATAATGAATCATATTTAACAAATGAATCGGGCACCACAAAGTTCAGTAAGGCAAACGAAACAGTAGTGACAGTTACAAAAACTGTATGTCAGAGCATAAACTCCATGAAATAGGGCTGTCTTTACACTCTTTTTGGAAAGGAATAAGGGGAGGCAGCCAGTTGGGCCTTTCGAGGAAGAGAATTTCACAGTCCACACACGGGGGGGGGGGCCCATCCTCTGTGGATTCGGGACCTGCAGAATTAACTCCCTGCAGGTTCTGAACCCAGAGAGGGCCAAACTGAGCTCCCAGACACAACTGGAGATGTTCTCTGGTTGCATCTGCGATGCTTTCTGAGGCCTGTAGAAGTCGCACCTCAGAAAGGCCTCCAGAAGTGCCAGAAAATCCTCCAGTTTTATTAAAAACAACTGGAGGACATCGCTGGTCACATCTAGAGATACTATTGGACATTCATTTATCTGAAGGTTTCAGTTCCACGGCGGTCCAGAAATGGATCCCCTGCAGATACCTAGGTCCAACTCTATGTACAAATCAGGGACAGCCTATCCACGGAGACATCCTCTGGTCCTGGATAGGCAATATGAACTTGTGCATGCATGTACACCTACCTACATCTCCCAGTAACATCTGCCTCATGTGCTCCCTGGATTCAAAAAGGAAACAGAGCATTAAAAAGTGCAGAAGAAGAGCCCATCACTCTCCTCCACACTTACTCTTCCTTTTTGAATCCAGGGAGGGTGAAAACAAGCAGCAGGGATGACTGGTGTACCATCAGTAAAGATGCTAGGTCCAAATTTTGCAGAAGTTCCATTTTTTTTCCCCCTAAAGCTTATCAAGATAATCAACTGAAAAGTAGCTAAAATCCCCTTTGATAAAAAGACAAGCATTTTCAGATGCGTAGCAACCAGGCTAAACAGTCACCCAGTTACTGATATCTGATCTCTCCAATCAACGCCCCAGCACTGCTGCAAGTCACAACTTCCAAGCGATGAGCACATTTCAAAATGCAAATATTATGGCACTACTAGTCTTTTATGCTCTGAAAACACCATTGTCATTCACCCGTCCTATTGCAAACAAACAATATGCTGTGAGAAAGAGGTCCTCTGGCAAATCTATTTTTTTAAACAGTGTGCAAATTGAAACGTTTAGAAGAAGGTGTTTAGTTAAACTGTCATAATATTTAGTGAAGATAGCTGTGATGTTCAGCATAAACTAAAAAAAAAACCAAGACGCGACACAAATAAATAATGAACATCTTAAAGTGCCTTAAATCATTCTGATTTAAAAACATGCACACAGGGGCACACTTGACTTGCCACACAATCTACAGACTCAAATAAAGACAGATACTACTGATCAATTCCTTCCATCAGTCTTCACACCTTCTCAGTGCTGGCATCAGATTGCTGCCCTGGGCCTGAGTCCTGCATCCCCTCTAACCCCTGATGGTTCACTGGGTGCTGCCACTACTATCAAAGATTCAGGATTTGGCCCCAGCTGGATTGGTCCTCTGATGGGGATGAACCCTTGGCTAGTGCAGAACCCCTCCTTGACTTCATCCCTGCGCCTTCTCTTCCAACTAGCCATACACATGTCAGAGAATTATCTTTGAGTGGACAGGTGGAGGTCCTCATCACTTCAATAAAAGGGTAGCCATGGGTTTTAAAACCCACCCTCAAGATTTGAATGTGGGATTTAATAGCCCATAACTGCCCTCCTTTCCATTAAGTTGGCCATGGTATTCCTTTTTAGTGACTCAGATCCAGTGAGGGAATCTGAAAAAGAAAGTTGGGGGACTTGTGTGGAAACAACAGGGGCAGAAAGGAGTTTGCTTGCTGGAACTAGCTGAACACTTAGTCCACTGGATCATGGATGGGCAGAAGGTGACTCTGGAGCTACTAACAGCCAATAGGTAATCAAAACACTTTTCCAAACCTTCTGCCCTTGTTGTTCTTCACCTCAGTGGTTTGAATGTTTTCCTTTTCACGTTTCCACAAACAAATCCCAGACCAGCCTTGCTTGGAGCATGAGCAGAATACCAGGCAGCATGCACTATTGAGCACTGTGTACGTGTGCATGTAAACACCCCCCCACTCCCCCGCAAACATAAATCATTATACAAACTGCCACGTCATGACTGGTGTTGTCTCTTCAAGCCACCACATTGTGACACGCTTGGCCTCTTCAAGCTGCCATTTTGGGCTGGGAATTCCCAGGACAATGCAAATTCTGATCACAATTCCAAGATACGGAAGAGCTCAATTATCATGAAGGCCACCTGTACAGCTCCACTGCTTCTGACAAGGCATCGCTTCACAGTTCAGCCGCTGAGAGATGCTCTGTGAAGTGATGCCTCAGCAGAGGTGCTGCAGCTGAAAGGGCAGCCTGTGTGATATTAGGGCTCTCCCAGGGCCTTGGCAGTGGCTCCTTCTCTCACCCCATAGCATTCCCCCATAGCATCCCTTCACTTCTAAGGCCTCCTTCTCCTCCTCCTCTCCTTCCCTCCCTCCCAGAGCCTAAACAGATGTGGTCCTGCTGAAAGCACAGTGCTAGGAGAGATCACTTATCATGTGGGCCGGATAAAAAGCTTCCAGGAACCATATCCGGCCCATGGGTCTTAGGTTTGAGACCCCTTTGTTAAGGGATGGTGGTCACCAACCCATGTGCAGATTTGCCTGGGAACAAGATCTGGTCTCTTCATTCAGTTAAACCAGACAACTGAATGCCAAGATGGCAGAATAGACTGTATCTTTGATTGGGAGGGCATGGTGGAAAGAAACATATTCTGGAATGCTCCCCTATACTGAGAACTCCCTGCCAACAGAAAACCAACACAGCAGGAAAATGACTCAACTAGAACTTCCTGATGTGGTACTTTTCTATTTACAGATGTTTTGTTCACGGGGGACTTTCAAAGACAGGACATTTAGCACAAAATGAAATCCATCCAGTCCACCACCTTGTTTCCACCTCATTTGCTGCATGTGCAATTCCAGCCTTAGCACCTCATCATAGGATTGGGTTGCATATTTATTACACAAGCTCTTTTTACTAAAATCAATGGAAGGAAATAAAGAAGGCACAAGAAAATGCCCTTGTCCTCTCCCATTCTCATGCCACAAATGGTGATAGTAACCCTTTGTATAAGTGGGCACAACAGATCAGCCTTCAGAAGGTTACTGGTTAACACCATCTGCTAGGTTCTTCTCCATCAACTTTTTATGTAAGCACAAGCAAGCTCACTAGGTTAAAATAATTTGACTAAGGCAGGCTGATACTTGTTGCAAGAAACTCCAGAGGGGGGAAAAACAGACCTGTTTCACAAAATCAAAATCACCTTCTGAAGAGCAGAGATGCAAGATACAGTCATGCCCTCTTCATTTCAACTATGCATTCCCTTAGTTACATTATATTTATTTTACAGAAATACTATGAAGCTTTTTCAGAAGGCGATTTCCAGGAAACACAAGGCCTAACTGAAGGGCTTGATCTGAGTAATCTGTTTTTTTCATGATGCGGCAAGATATGACCATTGCACAAGGTCTGTGCAAGCTACAGACATCTCACTGCCTATTCCAGGGTTATTTATTTTTATTTACTTACAACATGCATTCCCCGACTTTCCTTCCCCAAAGGACTATCAATGTGGTTTACAACACGATAATTCAAACATAAAGCATTACCTAAGACATAATAAAACAGCAAACATAAGAGAAGCACGTAAGCAAGCAAACAGTAAAGACACTGATAAAATGCCAGCTGCAAAAAGGTGCATCTTCAGTGCTTGCTTAAATGCTGGCAATGACTGGGCCAGTCGTATTTCCCTGGGGAGGGAATTCCACAGTTTAGGTGTTGCCACTGAAAAGCCCCTATCCATTGTCCCAGTTCACCAGGCTTCTACTGGCAACAAAACACAGCCCCTGATGAAGATCTCCATAAACAGACAGGTGAGACAAGAACTTTATAAAAGAGCCACTTATTCATTACACCAACTTGCACTTTTTTTTCCAGTGAAGCAGTCCCCTTTCAGAGTTTTCTGGAAGTACACATAACTCAGAGATAAAGAGAACCCAGAACATAGTTGTTAAACATAAAACTCAACCCTTGCCCTCTTTAAGCAGATTCACATTACTGAGTCAAAGAACCTTCAGTTATCCCCAATCTGCAGTTTTCTAAGCTTACTTGGGCTGCAATCCTATACACATTTTCCTGGGAGTAAGCCTCACTGAACACAATGGAACTTACTACTGAGTAGACATGCACAGGATTGGGATTGCAAGGCATCTTACCTTGAGAGCAGGTTTGCCTATCTAGTTCCTGGTTGCTTAAGATGCTACTCTTCCGAGGTCTTTACTGCAGTCTTCCATTCAATCAAGAACACTATTGATAACTACAGAATGATCTCAAAATCCAGTGCATTTCTCCATGGAACAACTTCAGGTTTTTCAATGTCAAGCAGGCCAGACTTATGGCTCTGGTTCATTTACCTAATGTAGGATGACGGCTTAGCTGTGGTGGCAGGGTTCCCACTAAGGCAGTGGTTCCTAAGCTGTGTGCCCTGGCTCCACAGGAAGCTACCAAAACCAACCAGGGGAGCTGCAGAATCCTTGTGAAAAACTTGCCACCCTATACAATGTACAGGCATGCCCCTGTAACCGCAGGGGTTCTGTTCTAGAACCCCCATGGTTAAGTGAAATCATGGATATGGGCGAACACCTCCCTCCCTTTGGAGCCAAGGGTAGCCCTGTTCCCCTTGCCTCTGGAGGGTCCTCTGAGCCTAGCAGAGGCCACAGACATGCGTGGCTCAAACTAGGTCCTAGAGCTAAAAAAATGTCACTTCCGGTTTTCCCGCAAAACCAGAAGTTATGTTTTTAATGCTTTATAAGGCACTGGAAGGGCCAGAAAAGCCCTTCGGAAAGAAACAGGAAGTGACTTTTTTTTTTAGCTCTAGGGTTCAGTCTGAGCATGGCAGAGGCCGCAGACTGTCCGGGTGTATGCAGGAGGGCCATGGACCCAATCCATAGATAACCGATTCCACAGATATGGGATCCACAGATATGGGAACCCCCTGTATAAGACTGTAGCCTTAATGAGGAGCTGCAGCCAGAGGCCCAGTAGGTTACAGGAGCCACCAGTCGAAAAAGGGACTGCCCCAGAGTAAGCAGTTACAGATTGTTGCTTTGTCTTTCTTGGAGAATAATCTATGGCACTGCATGACTGTACTCCAATCAAATTTCCATTGATTTACTGATGTTCTTAGCTTGGTTTAGCCTCAGACTGAGCCATAATACCACAAATTAAGGAAATCACACAAGCTGCTATTTACCTACCTCAAAAACGATAGATTTCCAAAGCAATTTAGCAAAGCGCCACTGTTCCAGGTGCACAAAGCCAAACCAGATGCCTGCTGGAAAAGAACCACAAATCGCAAACACTAAGCAGCGTTACAAAGGAACCACAATTTAAACAAGAAGGAGAAAGGAATAGTTTAAGATACCAAACCAATCCATCACTGAGATGACCTTCTGATCTGGGCACCAGCCACGTGGGAGCTGCAACATGCTCCCATTCTGAGCATTTTTTTGATTACATGGGAGCGCATCACAACAAAGTGCTTCCCATAGAACCAAGGTCTGTGGCTAAGGGCATCCAAAAGTTGTACTCAACGCTAAATTAAACACAGAGAAATCACAAGGCTGAAAGTCAGACAGGGAGAGACCTCTACCCAAATTGTCTGAACCATAGCAAAATTCTCCAACCACATGAGGCAAAAATGGAGAAAAGTTATGTGTTATATTGGACACAAATTAGATCTGGGTTCAATTTCCCTGCTGAACCTTAAGCATACTGGGTAAAGTCTCTCTCTCTCTCTCTCTCTCTCTCTCTCTCTCTCTCTCTCTCTGGGCTGACGCATAGAGAAAATGGGATAACCATTTGTATGCCCAAGTTCCTTGAACATCAGCTGGGATACAGACGTCCCACTGGAAGTCTAAAGCAAAATCTCCATGACCCTCAGTATAATCAGAATCTCTCTGCAGATGGAACAGAACTCATTTGTGTACATAATGCACAAACAACATTTTTTCTCTTAGCGCACTGAAATTTGACATTAATCAGTCAAAAAGTCTCACTCAGTAACCATGAATATCTGACCTTTTAATATTTTGTAAGCCAGTTTGTTAATTATAATAAAAAGTGGGGTATAAATCTATTAAATAAAGCATAAGATATACAAAGACAGTTTTTATGGGACAATTTGGGATGTTCTGGTTACTCTAAATAGCTTGAGATCTGAAGGCCCTCCTACTTCCATACAAACCTGGCCAATTCTTAAAATCTTCATACAAGATCCTGTACAGCGGAACTCAGATTTTGGAAGCAAGGTGGGTGGCAACAAGGGAAAAAGCCTTCTCAGTTGTGGCATTTTGATTATGCAATGTTCCCCTCGTGTAATGGCACAGTAACCTTCTTAATAGCCTTTAAGTGGCAACTAAATGTACTGTTTTTTAGTCAAGCTTTTAATGGCACTGGGATCTTCTTACTGCATCCAATGAATTTTAAAATTTTAGAAGCAGTCACTGCCATAAAACTGAGCAGCAATCTGTACTAGTTGCTCTTTTCTTTTTTCTTGTTTTTACTGCTGCTTTAGTTTATTTCCTGTATAGATTTTTAAAAATCTTGTGTTATAAGCCACCCTGGAAACTAAAGCCAAGAGGCAAGATATAAATATTTGAAATTCATTAAAATTAAACTAACAACATTTTACACTTGACAGAGCAGCAGTATACTTCCATTCCACTCCTAAACAGCATCTACCTAAGTTTAAAAAAATACATTACTGAACTCTTGTATAAGTATTCTGTTGGCTTGTTATTTTTTAACAACGTGCCTGCAGCTTCATGGTGACAATTTAAAAAACACAACACAAAACCACACAAGCTTTTACGAATAGTACTCTAATTTAAATTTAGAGCAAGATATTTCATAACGGTCTCCCGCAAAACTTACGAGCTGTTTCAAGATACCAGCCTCATTTTGAAACGTCACCCATTATTTCCTGCACTTTGCTGTGAGCTTGCAAGGATTGGTCAGCTCATTTCTAGGTTCACCACAGCAGCACAAACCCTCCGCTCTCTTCCTCTTAATTCACACTGCAAGTCAATGTTTTCTCATTGAGCGATTTCTCAAGTCCTACACATGGAGGAATATTAGCCAACCACACAAGCCACCATTGCAAGAGGTGTCATAGTGTCATAGCCAATTAAGGTAATTTTTTTTTTTTTAAAAAGAGTGTTGGCAGATTGATGCAAACTGGAACAAGAGCAACTTCAAATTATTTTCCATCCAAATAAGAATCCACCACCTTGATATACAAGAGAGACAATAAAAGCATTGTCACAGAGAGCTATTTTATTTCAAGTCAGACAGTTTTGATCTGTTTAGCTCAGCACTCACTACATTGACTCATCAGGGTTTCAGATGGGGGTTCTCACTCTGCCCTATCTGGAGATGCCAGGGATCGAATCTAGGATTTTCTCCGTACAAAGCAGGTGCTCTACCAGAGAGCTACAGGCCATCAACAAGTGTATAACCATTTATCTTGGGCACAGTTTGACAGAACAGGGTAACCAAAACACCTGGGGTGGCGCATGCTTGGAAAGAGAGCCACATAAAGGGAGCCTGGTATAGAAGACTAGGACAAGCAAGAAGAAACTGCAGAGCAAAATGGACAGGTATAACAGATGAACAACAAAGCCCAAAAGATTCTGGCATCTTGGACAGAGTGCATTGAAGGTTTCCACACCATGAGGACAAAATGTGACTGGGGCTCTAAAGGGGGACCTTGGCCAAAGTGAGTCTCTTTGGCCACATGCATTATCTTACTGAGGTACAGGTGACACTAAAAGATTTAACCCAATAAGGAGATTCATATAACTGGGGTGCCAAGGCATTTCGTTTCAATACTAAATCATTTTAAATGCTACCAGAAATAGGCTCAAGATCACCAAAGGCTTTAATACTTTGCTCAATGGCTGTTCAAGCGTTAAATGCAGAGACTGATTTACAAGCTGTGCTGAACTACAGTGTAGCCAAGACCTCCGTCCTATTAGTCAATGGACGTCAAAAAGTAACCATACAGAGAAAAACCATTTCCTCCTACAGCAATTCTGTGCAAGAAGGCCAAGAGTGAACTGCGTTCTGACAGGAACCAATAAATAAAGGGTGTTTGCAACACCATCACTCAAGGAAAAAACGCAACTCTCTTCATTTGGCTGCTCTGAGAAAGACCAGATACGCACACCAATTTTTTTTCTTCTTCTCATTTCAACTGGATGAAGTCTAGTTTATATTTTGACAGCTTTCATAGTACAAGAAGGTATCTGGAGCAAAAATGAACCAGAAGATTGGCTTGTCCAATCAACAGCATCAATCTCTACCCTACACTGAAGAGAAGAGAACGGGAAACCATTCCCCAGAGCAAAGCCATGCATCAGATCAGTACTACGTGCAAAGAATTATGGCACAGGCTCTCGTGTGGCTGTAGCATCACACCAGCACCAGGAGCGAATGGCACCATAACCTTAAACACATTTCACCAGTATGCCTGGAGGTCCTAACATAACACATGGAGGCAGCAGTAAGAAACAGAACAAGGGCCCTTACTCTCTGGAAAGATCCAGAGATGTGGCAGGTGGCTTTGTCTTTCCCTTCCCTCTCCAAGGGTTAATGTTTTGGGGTTGTCTACCCATCTTACCCGTCAATATCGTAACACCTCTGCTCTCTACATGGATGCCACAAGCATTTGCCTGCTCTGTTTAGGACTTCACATTCCTGCACAGATATGGTGATGCACACATGGGACACCGATATGGTGATTCCATGCCCCATTCTGGAGCTGCAGGACCTGGGGCACTAGTCTTCAGTGGACCACATCTCTGGTTGCAACCCATGACAAGGGCAGGAACCATTTTCAGGCATCCTGTCACTCTTTCTGAAAGGTATGAGCAGGCTATGGTTTCCAGGGTTAGGGGTGTGAGGGCCAAATACTGCCAATAGTATGGAGAATGGGTAGGGTGTGAAGGTACAGGATACAACTACCTTGCTGAAACCAAGGGGCCTAGGTCTAGTCAGTATCAGGATGGGTGACCATCCGGAACTCCATGTATGTCACCATACGCTCCATCATGAACAAATAGTAGTAAACAGTTCTAAGAACTAAAAATGTTCTGGCACCATCTTGAGATGCGCCAGTTGTGGTACTAAGCTACTACCACGCCATGTTACATCACAGTTTGGATAATTTCCCATTACTGCATAAATTTCCCTTTATGCCGCGATGATTTGGTACCACTTGTCTACCACATGAAACCAATTTATTTGCAACAAGTAGAGATACAGCACTGGTTACCTTGACTGGCCATGGAACCATCACCAAGCTGCCTTTTCTGAATCTGAATTAATAAGCAATTCCTATACACCAGCTTGTGAACAGAGCCAAAGTAATTGGATTTAATTGCACTTTTCCCCTCCCAACTTAAGCATCAATCAGGCAAGGAGACAGAACTATTTCCTACTTACACGAAAAAAGCCACTAGCTCTTTCTTCTTGCAGGAAGCATGCAGATATATTCTCAGAACCTCTAAAGTTACACTCAGTAGCCAGCTGGCTGTCAACTGTCATCTTCAAGACACACAGCAAGGGGGCAAGATCTGCATCATTCCCTGCTGAATGCCTCCCAGGAAATTCATCTCTCAACCCCCAGATTTAGTAAGTGATTCCGGATTCGTGTTTGGAAACCTGCTTAATGCATCAGTCTAGAATTAGACATATTTCAGTGCACAAAGTAAACTCTGATCTTTTTAAAGACAACAAAAATCCATTAATATGCTCAAGTGCAGTGCATACCAAGCTAGAGAGGATGGATTCTTGAGAGGAGTAAAATAAATACTGTAATCATATCCTGCTCTCTAAAAGAACCACTAAGGATTGCAAGAGATTTTCTAATAGATGGTTAGTCATTTATGTTCAAAATCAGAACCTTTTTGGAAAACAAAGTAAACTAGAGCATCAGCCTATCCATGTTGATGAATTTCCCCTCCATTAACAGCTAGCAATCCAAGTACACCAGGGGAACCATAAAGCTGTACCACTTAGATTCAATAAGAAATGAACTCAGGAAAGAGGACACATCTATGCCTGGTGCACAGGATTGCACCTAAACAGCAGTTTGAGGCACAGTCACAAACGGATTATTGTTAACTCCCAGAAAGAATATTACCCAGCCCGAGAAAATCATGTTATAGTCTTTACTTAGGTTATGCTGCCTTCACAGATTCTGCAAGCCTCCGCTGTACTATTTGGGCTGGCAATGATCAACATGGAGATTATCACAGTTCCCTGCAGTTTGCAGGCAGAAACATTTAAAATTCACATTTATAAAAGAGCACTTATTTAGATGGTTGAGGCCAGATTCAAAGAGCAAGCCCCATCTATTCACCTCATCCAATCACCCAGCTTGAATTCCCAATAGCTTCAATGGAAACAACTTCTTTCCAAAGTTCTTTGCGTGGAAGTTTCAGAAGTTATATGTTCTCCCTAATGTAGTTATTACTTGGGGTAGAATAGGATTGCTGGATTGGTCCTAGAAAATGAGAAATACAAAAATAAGCAAAATAATCTCATCTGATGGACTTCCACGGGTGAAATAGTGTGCAAGCTTCAAGAGTCCACAGAACAAACTACAGCAGATTCTCAATTTATATAATCTCTCACAGATTTCCAAGTATAATATAGCTCAGGCCAGAAAGAGACAGTATGAATGAAGGGCGAGACCTTTCATCAGGCTGCATAAGTTAAATGCATAGACAAGCTACAAAGCTCTTTAAAATTCTCCTTCAGAATTAGGGCCTAGTATCTCCCTTTCAGTGACCCAGTGAAAAATCATGGGTACAACGCGCACATTTTGAAAAGATACAGTTTAACTCCCCACCCCTAGTAACAGTTAAATTTGTTTCTATTTTTCAGGCTTGTCAGGGAAAAAAACATTAATTAGAGCCAAGTGAATTTCTTTTACAGGATCAGCAGAATGTGGAAGCCAATCAACCATCAGATCTGGGATGACTGGTGAAAAATGAGGGGGGGGGGGGAAGCTGAACATGGGAGAATAACCTCACTGGATCAGAGAGAGGGTCCATTTTGTCCTGAATTCTGTCTCAAGTTCATGGGAAACTATGATCTGTTGAAAGCTGACAAAATAAAAGCCATGCTGTTTGCTTGCACCCCAGCAGATACACTGCCACTAATCATGGAAGCTCCACTTGTTATATAACTTGATGAGCAAAATTCTCTTTCCACATAGCTAGGAGAGAAAGCTGCATGACAGATAAGATCCACACAAAGCAAATCACAGCCATAGATCTACTAAGGCTGCCATTCAATCCACACTTACCTTGAAGCCCCATTGTGTATAATGGGACATTTCTGAGTAGACATGCACAGGCTTGGGCTCTAAGGCTGCAATTCTATCCACACTTACCTGGGAGTGAGCCCCATTGACTAAAACAGGACCAGACAGGCATAGGATTGGGCTCTCAGGCTGCAATCCTATCCCCATATACCTGGGAGTAAGCCCTATTGACTAAAATGGGACTTACTTCTGTCTAGACAAACGTAGGATTGGGTTCTCACAGTGCTTTTTTGGTAAAAGAAAAGGTGCAGGAACTCATAACTTGTTAATCATTTATTTATTTATTTATTTTTAAACCATTTTTTACTGGAGAAATAAAATCTTTTTTATGTGCTTCCCCCCTAAAGATGAACTTACTTCTGAGTAGACATGCATAGGATTGGGCTGTCAATCTCCACATGCCCTTCCCCCTAGCTACTTTTTCTACACATAGGGAAAAATACTGTACAGGTGCACTTGTAGCATGTAGTATGTAGTGTGGCACTACAAGGAGAGGAAGCAGTGAATGGATTCTGAAAAATGGCTTACATGAGTTCCATGCAGTAAAATTACTCTAAGCAACTGTGGGAGTAAGAACAAAAAAGGAATTCTTACATGAGAGGGGTCCTTAGGTGCACATAGAAACAGCTACGTTTGCAAACAAGCAATTAAATATGGTTTAATTCAGGTATCAGAATACTCTGTGTCTTTGGGAAGGCGCTTGGCATGCAACTGTATGTTCTCTGCTGCCCTGAGCAGCTGCTGTGCATTGCTGGAGAGGAGCTGCAAATGCTGGCTGGCGGAGGGCATGCTTGTAGGGGAAGGATGAGGAAGATCTCTGGCAAGGCTGGACTGCACGTTGTACACACATAGAATCCCTTTTCACCTGCCCTTAGCATGTGAAAACGGGTGCAGATATATATCTCTGCCAGGATTAAGAGCCCAATCCTAGGTATGTCTACTCTGAAGTAAGTCTCGTTCTAGTCAATGGAGCTTACTCCCAAGAAAGTGCTTAGGATTGCAGCCTAAGAGCCCAATTCTATGCATGTCTACTCAGAAGTCCACTTTAGTGAATGGGGCTTACTGTGGATAGGATGGCAGCCTCAGGGCCCAATCCTGTGCCTGTTTCCTCAGAAGTCAGTCCCATTAGAGTCAATGGGGCTTCCTCCCAGGAAAGTGTGGAGAGGACTGCAGCCTCAGAGCTAAAGCCTATGGCTGTCTCCCCAGAAGTCAGTCCCAGAAGAGGCAATGGGGCTTCCTCCCAGGAAAGTGTGGAGAGGACTGCAGCCTCAGAGCTCTTCCTCTGCCTGTCTACTCAGGCTGCAAGGCTATGACACCTTCCTGGGAGTAAGCCCCATTGAACACAATGGAACTTACTTCTGAGTAGACATGCATAGGCTTGGGCTCTCAGGCTGCAAGGCTATGCACCCTTTCCCAGGAGCAAGCCCCATTGAGCACAATGAGACTTACTTCTGAGTAGACATGCCTAGGCTCGTGCTGCAGATTGACACGGGGGCTGCACCAGCCAGCTTCCTTCCCCTCGTCCTCCGCCAAGCCAGTACCTGGGCATTCCATGGGTGCCGCAGCCCGTCTCCCTGGCTGGCTGTCCGTCCTCCTCCTCGGCGTTGGCGCGTGTCCCCCGCGCCCTCCACCGCTTCCCTGCGCAGCTTCCAAGCTGGAGCGCGGGGGAGGGGAGGCGAGCTGGGCTCAGGCAAGATTTTGGGGATGTGGCAGGAGGGGGTCGTTGTGTGGTCAGGCAGGGGCCAGGCGCCCGCCCACCCTTCACCCCCCAGCACCTACCCAGCTAATGCCTCTGTTTTGCTCCCCCCCGGAATGCCTCCGAAGGGGAGGGGCCCCTGCGAAAAGGTGCCGGAACTTCGTCCCCCCGCGTTCCATTAGAAAAAAAGCCCTGGGTTCTCAAGGTTTTAAGAGAACAATGTGATAAAATAGATGTTAGGTTCTTGAAGGTCCTTTTGGAGTGGAAAAACGTCCCTACTCCAAAAACCCATCAGACCAAGTCACAAGTCATCGCGGGTCTGATGAGATCTGAGAATCAGTGGTCAGAAGAGGCCATTTCTCTGCTTATTTGTTTGTTGGTGTGAGAAGAAGCTTTGGAGGAGATCTGCCGAGCTTGTTATGAAAATATGAGTGCATAACTAATGAGTAAACGAATGCATAAATATGAGTGCATGGGCAGGAGGTCTGGCTCAGTTAGTAGAGCTGCCACCTTGTATGCCTGAAGATCTGAGGCTGCCAGTTCAAAACAACCGGAAGTGCCCGAGAACTGACGACATGCTGATATACTGATGAGCTGACCCTCAGTGGCAGAGAGGAGTGGCAGAGAGGAGTCAAGTGGAGCATGGGAGGTGAAGGGCCAGAGAGAGGCCAGACTGGGAAGGAATACAGCTGGAATGAGGAGTTCTATGAAAAACTAGAACTATTCAATTGTAAAAATCCCAACGGGTTTAGAACAGCCTGCCTATGTAAACCGCCTTGGATTAAAGTCTGAGGAGAAATCTGATGACCAAGAAAGGCGGTATATAAATACCTGTATAAATATAAATAACTAACTAACTTTATAAATCTAAAATTTGTTGGATTACAAATTAACCGTCTTGGAATATAATTATTGTTGTGGAGTGTTCAATTTCATTTTCCTATGGAGAGTTGGTGGAGTGCCTGTGGAGAGCGAGGCTGGAGACCTACATTTTTTTTGTTTTGCAAAAGTGGTTGATTGTTTACATTCCTTTGATTATCTCCTGGAAAGGAACGCGGTTGACATAGAAACAGATATAAATAACAGAAATAAGATATAAACAACAGAAATAAGAACATTAGGGACATCTAGTGGACTAAAGAGGACACTACAAGGACAAGAACAGGACTTGACAAGTGAAGTAAGAAGAAAGAAGATATAAGAAGGAAGAAAAAGGATGACAGGAAAAGGAGTGGAAGTTAGGAGCTCTCCTGCCCCGGAGTCCAGCTTGGGAAAACTAACACAAGAGGAACCAAAAGGGAAAGAATGGAAGCAGACAATACAAGACTAGAGAAATTAGTGGCGATCGGACAGCAACAAACAAATCAATATCTGCAGGTTCAAGTTAGTTTGGATGCGTTAACTACACAACTAGATGATTTTAGTGTGCAACTCAAAGATGTTATATCCGAATCACATGAGAAAAAACAAAGGATTATGGAAAAAATACTGGAAATAGGAAAGCAACAAGCAAATCGATATTTACAAATCCAAATTAGCCTGGAAATCTTAATTCAACAGATAAATGAGTCTAATACGCAACAAACAGAAGAGGATCAACAAAAGAGCAAAGAAATGGAAGATAAATCCAAAACACTGGAGACAGGACAAAACAACAAATTGGAAGAGACAATGATAATGGAGATAGCTTGGAAGATAAAGACTCAAAAGTCACCAGATCAGAAAGGAGAAGAAACACTTTGACTCATTGATGCAGATTGGATTGATCAAGTGAAGGAAGAAGAAATACTTCAACCAACTGACAAAGATTGGAAAGATCAAGAGAAGGAGATGATTCATCAAAAAGAGCGAGTACATTAAATTGTGATCTGTTAAGAGGAATTCATGTGAAATTTATTAGAAAAAAAGATGGAAAGTTACAGTCTAGAGAAGAGAAGAGATTTGGCAGACCAGTGGATGTTTAGGTTGGAGACAAGGGAATAGATAAAAAGAAAGATAGTAATGTGCTAATTTTGTATGTTAGAAATTAAAGCTTATTAGATGTCAATGAGAATTTATATAAGTTTTATAGGTGATATGTAATACGTATAAAAATTTTAGTTAGCTTGATATTAATAGATGTTAGAATTTTAAAGGATAACTTTAATGAGATAATTAATTTTAGGTGATATTGTTTTGGATGTTTACATATATGTTTATGTATTTAGTCATGAGGATATATTAATTTTGGATGTTATAGATAGAGAAAAGATATATGTAATTGCTAGGATATTAAAAGTTGTTAGAATTTAGTATGTTAGATATTGGATTATGATATTAATTGTTGTGAGGATTTTATATGCTAGAATATAAATATAGATATAAATAGAATATATACTGGAAAGACATAAAGATCCCAATGAAAGATGAAATAATAGAGAAAATAATGACTGTGGTGGAAATGGACAGATTTTTAGAGTTTGGCTCAACATGTATAGATTGAGTAATGAAAATTATTTTATGCTTGGTTGAAAATAAAGTTGTAGAAGTATAAGATAGGGTATTTAGATGAATGTATTATATATATGATATATTATATACGATATGATATGATCGATAAATGATATTAAGAGGCTAACGTAGAAGAGGAATTGGATTAGGAAATATGTAATGATTTATTAGTTATAGTGAGGTATGATGTCTTGCACCCTCTAATACTGTGTTTAAGTGTGTTTGTTATTTTTGTTTTGGGAAAAATTAAAAAAAACATTTTAAAAAAAAGACAAGTCACAAGCCCTCTGGAGGATCAACCCTTTTCTCCTACCTGCCCTGGTTTCAAGCAGCAATCAAGGTGCTACTCCTCCAGTAGCTACTACTCCTCTGGTGCTACTCCTCCAGATCCCTGCAAGCCATCGCGCTCCTACCGCAAGCAGGGCGTGGAGAGGGGGAGACCCAAGCCTTTGGCCACCACCTCTGAGCCCGCAGGCAAGCCAGGAGGCAAAGCAGCACAGACACATGCAAGAACAAGGCGGGCGGGGCCGACAAACACAAAGCTCGCCCGCTTTAAGCGCCACTACCTGGACACTCGCACTGACTCCCTTCGCCAGCCAGAAAGGGGAGGAGCGGCTCTCTCAGCCGTTCCATTTTGGTTCTAAGGGAGGGCCAAGGACCGTCTGGGTTGAGCGACGCGCGCATTGACCAAAGGGAATCTCTGCAGCCTATGCACAGCGCGAAGGGGGCGCTCGCTCGCTCGCGCTTTCCCCGGGTGTTTCCATGATGTCAGCGAGCAACGCTTCTCGGACAGGTGGGCAGAGGTGATGCGGGGCGGGCGGGCACAGTGCAGAGAGCAAGTTTCAGGGAACTGTCACCCCGCGGCAAAGACTTTCGCGTGCATTGCCCACTAAGTCACTTGCAAGGAGAAGAGGAGCAAAGGTGCTTAACGCGATGGGCAGGCTTGAAGAGAGAGATCACGGAGCCTCAGGAAGGCGCCTCTGTCCTGCACACAGAGAGTCAGGATTTCAATGCAACAAACTTAATCCCAAACCAGCTTTGCTGCTGCACCTCTTCCTGAGCTTAGAGATTTACAGTTTCCATAATTACTTTCGGATTTGCATCACAAACGCATGCATGCTGGCCATTCAAATACAATAACCAGGAGCAGCATTAACAAAAAGAACTACAGGTATTTCTGAGGCTGCAATCCTAGACACACTTGCCTGGGAGTAAGCCCCGTTGGGCACAATGGGACTCACTTCTGAGTAGACTTGCATAGGTTTGTGCTCCAAGACTGCAATCCAATGCACGCTTTCCTGGGAGTAAGCCCCACTGCACACAGTGGGGCTCACTTCTAGGTCGACTTGCCTAGGCTTGTGCTCTAAGGCTGCAATCTTATGCACACTTTCCTGGGAGTAAGCCCCACTGGACACAGTGGGACTCACTTCTGAGTAGACTTGCATAGGCTTGGGCTCCAAGGCTGCAATCCAATGCACGCTTTCCTGGGAGTAAGCCCCGGGTCTCACTTCTGAGTAAGCCTTGCATAGGCTTGTGCTGATGACCCTTCAAAGGATCACACCCCATCCTAAGCATGTTTACTCAGAAGAAAGTCCCAATGTCATCAGTGGGGCTTACTCCCAGGTAAGTGTGCATGCGATTGCAGCCTCAGAAGGCGGCTGAAAAGCTAGAAGGAAACCAACAAACGAAAAATCCTTCCCACCTACCTCTAAAACTGGCTCTCAGCTGGCAAATATAAAGCAGAACCAATGAAGCCAAAGTGACCCTAAAAGCATCCCACTGAGAAACTCTATAGGCTGAGCAATGGAAGGGAGAAGGGGCGTCCTTCCTCCAGGGGCATACCTGGATTTCTGCGAGGAGGCAGCAGGAAGGCTCTCCAGACATGATCAGGCGGCCGCCCCGGGCATCCCTCCAACTTGGGAGCGCTCCTCTCCCAGCAGCAGAACCAGGCACCTTCCCATTCTGCCGCTCCTCTCAATGCAGCAGCCAAGGACGGCCTCGGCCCGCCCCGACTCTTGCCCAAGCGGGCGGACGCGACTGGCTCCTTCTCCAGAGGGCGGAGTTTCCCGCTGAGCTTCTCAACTAATCGCATCAGCGCCTTGGCACCATTCAAGACTTCGGCGGATGGGAGGGGAGCGCTTCGTCTCTTTCCCCAACCTGAGGGCACCCCAGGGGCGCTGCCCCGCAGGCACTCCAGATCTGTTGGGTGATTGGCTACTGCGTGCTGCGCCCCACCCCCCAGAGAAGGAATTCCGTTGGCTATGATGAAAACAATTCTCCCCAAACCCCGCAAGACAGAAACTAATCGAACTGTTAAATTTAGCAATAGGAGTGCCGTTCTCTCTCTCTCAAGGAACTGGCAACCCAATCCTATGCATGTCTCCTCAGAAGTAAGTCCCATTGTGTTCAATGAGACTTACTCCCAGGAAAGTATGGATAGGATTGCAGCCTAAGAAGAAGGTGAGATATTTTTGTTACCAAAGGAAGAAAAAACACAAAGTAACCATCTAAAACTCTTGTTAATCTTTCAGATGCTTTCTAAAAATATTGGCTTGCTGTTTGTGTGGGTGCAGGCAAAGAACTGACTAAGGGTAAAACTGTCACTCTGCTTAGTGACTTTTTTTTAAGTGTACAGTACAAAAGATTATTTTCATACTATGTCTATAAGAAACCAACATCATGCACAAATATAACAGTAGTAAGATAGGAATGATTCAAAATCAGTATAATGGGATTTCAGGTAAAGCTCAATCATATAAGCTGTTGCTAACTGGGCAAAGAGGCACCTTTTTAAAAGTGGTGCCCTCTTTAGAGGGGGAGAAGGAGAGAGCAACTGTCTATTTAGGGCACAATCCTATCCAATTTTCCAGCACTGGTGCAGCCACAATGTAGCCTATACCTAAAGGTAGCTATTTTCAACCACTGGTGTTCTGCGAGTGGTTCACAGGTGTGCCACAGGAATTTAGAGGAAGGGCCAATGGGGGATGTGAGCCCCCCACTGGCAGCAGGTGTGCCTTGTCAATTGCCAAAAACCTGATGGTGTGCCTTGACCATTTTAGTGCCTTTTTAGTGCCTTGTCAATTTTAGTGACAAAGTGTGCCATGAGATGGAAAAAGGTTGAAAATAGCTGCCTTAAGGAGTCCTCTGTGACTGCTGCCCCACCACAAGATGCAGTGCATGCCCCATTGGCACAGCACCACTGGCACTGGAAAATTGGAAAGGATTGGGCCCTTAGACGTGGACAACAAATGTCCCTTTGAACCCCAGCATGGTGTCTTTTCCAGTGGCTGTTGCTGGTATCTTTTTTTTTTTTAAATTTGTTCACATTTTTATACTGCCCTTCCTCCAAAGAGCTCAGAGCGGTTTACACAGCTGCTCCTCCCCTCCTTCTTGTCCTCACAACAACCCTGTGAGGTAGGTGAGGCTGAGAAAAAGTGACTGGCCCAAGGTCACCCAGGAAGCTTTGTGGCTGAGGGGAGATTTGAACCTGGATCATCCAGGGCTAAGTCCACCTCCCATACCACTACACCATCCTGGCTCTCTCTCTTACATCACTTTTTAGATTGTGAACCCTTGAGGACAAGGGCCTATTTATTTATTTAGCTATGTGAACTGACTTTTTAATTTTAAGTGTTGTATATTGGGCCAGTTCTGAACTTCCCAGCTCCCAGGGCTGCAGTGGCACCAAAATTTGTGCTTCAGTACTGCATTCCCCTTTTTTCTTATCCTTTTGGGGTTTTATTCTAACATGGAGGCACCCACTCACTGCCTATCTCCAAATCTCACTCCTTTTTGTTGCCTTCCTTTCTCCTGCATCCTTTCAAATTGCTGCTTCCTTGCCTATACGTCAATCAGTGTCCTTGATATTGCCCCTTCTACCCCTTGCCCTCACTATGTCATTGTCTTCTCATCTGTTGTAAAGCACCAAGTAAACTGCTATATAGATGGTGAAAGTAATAATAAATTGGCTTTGTATTCTCCTTGAACCTGATGATTCAATAATCCAGCTGGAGCTATTAAAGAGAGAAGCTCTATTTCATACACTCAGCAATATTATTCCATTTCTCTTTGATCTGCTATAATTCTAAATGAAAATGACATGGCCTGAATTAAAACCCTGAATCAAGCAATCTTGCTTTTTATTCATATTCTGTTTAAAACAGAACTGTGATTTCTTCGTGGCTGTTATGTTTCCAGTTAGACTAATCAAGGGGGTTGCCACTAGTTTTCATAAATCTCTTTGAGAAACTGGGGGGTTGGGAGGCCAAAACAGAAGAGGAACTGATATATCCTACTGAGAACAATGCTATGTTTCTCTAATATTCAGGGTTAGTCACAGTGGTGGCAAAACTCCTGTTGTCATGTTACTCAAAACAATTACTTTCGAGCATTAAGGCTACAATCCTATATACCAGCCATTTTCAACCACTGTGCCGTGGCACACTGGTGTGCCTTGAGTGGTCCACAGGTATGCCACAGGAATTTGGAGGAAGGTCATTTATTAATAGGGCCAATGGGAGATGTGAGCCCCCACTGGCAGCACGGTGTGCCTTGTCAATTGTCAAAAACCTGGTGGTGTGCCTTGACAATTTTATTTATTTATTTATTTATTTATTTATTTTTCACATTTTTATACCACCCTTCCTCCAAAGAGCTCAGGGCGGTTTACACAGCTGCTCCTCCCTTCTTTCTTGTCCTCACAACAACCCTGTGAGGTAGGTGAGGCTGAGAGAAAGTGACTGGCCCAAGGTCACCCAGGAAGCTTTGTGGCTGAGGGGGGATTTGAACCTGGATCATCCAGGTCTTTTAGTGCCTTGTCAGTGTGCCCTGAGATGAAAAACGTTGAAAATCACTGCTATATACACTTCCTGGGAGTAAGCGCCACTGAACATAATGGGATATACTGAATAGACATGCATAGGATTGTGCTGTAAAAGAGCAATACTCAAATTACTGGTTTTAGGTATGAAAAGCACTTAAAGTTGCTCTATATAGAATGCTCTGGTAGTGATGTCACTATAAACCACATTGTGGCCTTTCGCAACCACTTGTTTCCATAGGATGAAGATGCCCAAAACCAGAATTAGAAAAAAAAAATTTAAAACACTGCATGGCTGCAGTATGTGAGACACAGAACAACGGGTAGATTGTTCAACAAGGATTGATGATTGTCAACTCTGCTGTGAAGCTGATTTCAGGCCAGTCACCGTGTCTCGGCCTAACCTACCTCACAAGGTTGTTGTGAGGATAAAAAGGGGAGAGGGAACTGTGGACGCTACCCTCAACTCCTTGAATGAATGGCAAAGTAAAAACATATATATAATTAACACACCAACTACCATTTGGCGCTTGCTTTTACTCTTCCAGAACTGCCTCCATTAGTGGCCACTCTCCTGGACTGCAAGAGAGGAAAAGGTGAAATTGCAAGAACCCCTCCATTGTTCTGTCTGGGACCAAAAAGAGCTTGACTGAGAACTTTCGGTTCCTCCTATTCCACATGGCCATTCCACCTGACCATCTTTCCAATAATATAACTTGGTGTAAGAGCTGGTACCTGCCACGTGCTTGTCTTTTTCTTCTTCCTTATCACTTTTTCCCCTTTTTAAACAATAATAGACAAGCCCACAGGCAGGGACTATGGTGGTGTTCTAATTTTTGCACAGCACCTTGAAAATGTTAGGCTTAATTATAATAGCGTTCTATATCATGCTTATTATTTGGATATATTGCACAGACTTGAGACTGAATTAAAATGACAGTTCCCCATATCTATGAAATACCTAGGAGGCAAGGGGTTTGGCGGGGGGGGGGGTGAAGATCACTTTCACTGAGCATTAAAATAGTCTTCTTTCCAGAATCCTGATGATGAGTGGGATGGCTGACTAAGCACAAAGATGCATGAGCAGTGAAGTGGGCTGGTTTAATTACTGCTAATTTCAAGGCACTTGCACAATGCCTTTTTATAGCTTTATTCAGGGGCAAGGAGGTGGAATTTCACTGTAGCAACTGGACTCTGACCCATGTGATGATGAAACCAAGTTAAAACAACATCTATTAAATAACAACCATATTATTAAGGCACTCTAATTATGCTGGACTCTCAGGAATTCATCGTAACTTCATTGGGTATTCCAGGAACTGCACCAGAATACCCAACCTGATCCCACAAGTGTAGCACTAGTGGCACCTCGAGCAGCAGCACTCATTCTGGCTTGACTCCTTGAGCCATTTCTGCCCTACGTTGCATATACGCAACAGGGATCAAATGCGTATATCTCTGGGCTGGGAAAAAATGGGTTAACTCAGTATTGATGTTGATCCTTGTAACCATGTGAGTGGGACACCAAATGAAAGCATTGATCCTCTAGTCCAGGGCTTTTAAGTCTTGTTGTTGCTGTATCACCTTTTGCACATGCTTCTTTGGCAAGTACCGCCAGAGATGACATTTGTGCCAAGGAGTGGACCTTTGCTCTGCAACCCTTCTTTCCAAACCATACCTCTTTAGAAAGGGACATCTAACATAAGGCCCACGGGCCGAATGTGGCCTGTGGAATCTCCTTATCTGGCCCTCGGGTTCTCCCAGCACCATGTTCAGCTGCTGAGATGTGCAAAGGTGTCACTGCTGAAAGGGTAACCCTCATAATTGGGCCTTCCCATATCTTGAAAATATTATCAAGATTTTCATATTTTCTCTTCTGTCATTTGCAGCTAAGGAATTCCTAAGTGCTTATTTCTGGTTATCACTTGCTTAATGACATCACTTCCTGCTTGATGACATCGAGCCTGTCATGAGGGCTGGATAGGAATTCTTTTTGGTCATCTGAATTGACAGTGGTTGGCAGTTTGTTCACCTACCCTGACTGTTGAGGGAGGGGCAGTGTGTTCATTAGGTTTCATACTTAAAAAATTGGTCACTTGTGTTTAATAAAGTGGCCCAAGTGAACCCCATCTGTAGTCTGATGTCTTCATGGGGGGGGGGAGGTAAACGGAAAGCCAGATACAGGGGAGTGGCAGCAAGATGCAAGTATCTTGTGGTAACCCAGAAGCATCTGGTGGGCAGCTGTAAGATTCAGGAAGCAGGACTAGATGGGCCCTGGGCCTGATTCACAGGGCTCTTCTTAGGTTCTTATCACTTCCAACCCTCAGGAAGCATCATTCATGCTATCCAGCCTGCTGTATGAAATCAGAACAAAAGAAGAGTGACACTAGAGCAGGCCAAAGGCCCATCTAGTCCAGCTTCCTGTATCTCACAGTGGCCCACCAAATGCTTCAAGGAGCACACAAGATACAACCTGCGTCCTGGTGTCTCCCCTGCATCTGGCATTCTGAGGTAGCCTACTTCTAAAATTAGGAGCTTAAGTTTGACACCCATGCTTTAGAAGAACCAGGCAGCTGCATAGCCAAACTTTGCGGGCCACCACCCCACATCCTGCAGGGGTAGGTGGGACAGGGCAATGCCGCAACGTCATCTTAGCAGTAGGGCAAAATCCATGTGCCATACTGTGAAGTACTACAAGTGGTACTTCTACCCCTGATTGAAAAGCAGCACTGTAGACCACTGCCCAGTAGGAATCAATTTCCTGGATGCTAAAAGGCACCACTACTACACAAGAGGAGGAATCAAAACAAACAAAAAGTCATACAATTTTAATATCATCTCAGGCACAGGTCTGGCCTCGGCACAGTTGCGTTATAAAACTGTGAGAATATAGCCGAACTTTGGATCTATAGTTCAAAGTTTAACTACATTCTCACACAATTTTTTTTATCAAGCAGCTCTGGAGAGGTTCATTCTGAATCAGGCCCTGAGGCTTTATTTCAGGCCTCTCTAGTCTGAATGAGTAGGTCCAGTTATTCTTTAATAGGCATTATTGAATCACATGAACAGCAATGTTAAAAGGCAAGGTCAGAAAGCAAATCGTTTTTCAGAAATAAAAGCAAAGATATCTTGAAAAATCAATCACAGTGCAGTTTGCCTTTCATGCACTTGTATGTCATTTAATATTCACGTTTTATTAGATTGTACAGTGAGAGCCAGCTATCACTGTATAACATTGGTTCTTCCTACACATCAGTGATTCATCCTGCAAAAATTCTTGGCATTTTGTCCAGTGGAAAACATTTCTTCTTTTTCCTCTTTCTCTTGTTTAAGGAGGAACATACTGAGCTCTATAAAAGCATAAGATGTTAATGCTGGTTGGAGGCCCTGTTCTAAGGGCAACAGCATGTGGTTTAAATACATCTCAGTGAATGTTATATGAAATGGGAAATACTGCATTTCAGACACTGCACAGTTGCAATTGTGGGGGCTATTTGGTTGCTGTTTTTTCTCCAGAAGATTGAAAGAGACAAAGATAGCCATATTATCACCTATGCCCTATCAGTGATGGTCAGGCCATGTAGGTGATGGCATAACAGTCTGGCCAGGTCAGGCACTGGCTGAGGCCCATGTCCATCAATGGGACAGGCCAATCTTGAAATCCTTAGCACTGATCTGGTGGCAGTGGTAGCACCAATTGACCATTAGGAAGTGGGGAGGGGGACATCATAGTGGGCCCAGTGCAGGACTTTGACCTGGGGTCTCTAGTAACCTGGCAACAGTGCAGTTGCATAATATGAGGAACTATAAATGTCAATTAAGTGAGCATTTATTCTGAGCAAATAGCCATTTTATGCTAACATGTTTGATTGTCCGGCCTGCTGGAATGCAACCCATGAAATTCTGAAATCAATATTCAAGCAAGGCTACAGTAGAGGACTCTCAACAATGGGTAATCTTGTCACATCTTCAAGATTGGTTCAACTTCAAGTCTAGAGATCATAAAAGAGACCAACACACTTATGTCAGTGTTGAAGTGCTATCCTCATTTGACAGGTGAATAGGGAGGCGTGTGGGCAACACACACATCCAGAAAGAAAAAAATCATGAAAGGTGGGATCAAAGGACTATGGGGTAGAAGAGACACAGTCAGTGGCTATTATTATGCAAAATACAGTGATGAGTCACAACACCAATAGTGGTAGATAAAGCAATTTTTCCTGGCTATGTGGAGTTAATTAACTAAAGTGCTGTGGCAGGAACAATGGTTTCCTTTTACAGTCTGCACAGGTGGGATCAGAACTGTGAACAAAGGGACCTAACAGCTGTGGAATGCAGGTAATGTGGTGGGTAACTCTTCTCAAGTGAAGTTTGAGGGTAAGCAAACATGATTATGGGAAATTCATGGTTAGTTCTTCCCTCCCCCCATAGGTAGAAACAGCTGCAGCAAGGAGATAGGGAGTGGGAGTCTGATTGAGACTGCAATGCTGGAGAGGATGAAGGGTCATTTACCCCTTTCCCCCCATGCCATTTTCCCAAATGTGTAGCTGTGTAGTTTTCTCCTTCAGGACAAACCGCTTTGACAGCACCCCAGGTAGTGAAGTATTTCAGATCAGGACAACAAGGAGGAGAACAGTAAATTGTCCCCTTCCTTATTGACTAAAAATGTCAATTTATAGTCAATAAACAAAGCTCCAGTCCAGTTTCTACAATACCCACCCATATGCAGCTGCTTCTTCCTATATGAAAAAATGCAGGCAATCTCATCCCAGTTCTCCCTCCCTTCCTTACACTGTGCCTCCTTGAGGCACAGTGTGATCTTGGGTCTTGCTTCCAGGACTGCATCCCATGATTAGACAATCCAACAAGCTAAGGGGTCTTGCACAGAAGATGTGCTTCACTGAATCAACTTCAAGCGTTCCTGCTAACCAGCAAGTCCTATCCTCTTCCAAGTTTTGATCTGCAGAGAAGTGAATCTTGATTCTGGTTTATATGATGAAAAATGTGACAGGACAGATGCGGGCCACTTGGGGCAGACCAATGCGGGGCTTTTGGATCAGCAGTAGCAGGGCTTGATGCAGCTCCACTCTTCCAACTTGTGCATTTATACAGAAACAGGTCATTACAAAGATGCTGGACGTGTCCTGTGCTCTCTGTCCTCCATGGGACAGTAATCATGCAGAGGTTGACTTAATATTCTCTCTGCTCAGGGAGGAAAAGAGCAATTATGTTCTTGGCCGCAAAAGGTCTTGGCAGGAGATTGAATGTAGCAGGAGACAAGATGATTCTTAGGCATGATAAATCAGTACCCTAACTCAGGGAAATGTTTTGGTTACTTTAGGCAGATCTTAGTGGATACATCCCAGCCACATGGGATAAATGAAAGCCAGGGCATTACAAATGCTTAGCCCCAGAACCTTTTTTCAGTGCCAGGCTTCTGTGTTTTAGCTTGCAAGAAAAGAAATTAGCTTCCCAAGTTACAGATGCTCCAGTTATAGATGGCTGTGTTGGCCCAGGCACAGTGTATCCTTTGTGGTGCTTTCAGCAGAGCAACAGCACTGGCCTGGCAAGAGCCAGCTGTTTTGAGATATATGTGTTCCAACTTCCAGACAGACCTGTGGAATGGAATTGGTATGCATGCTGGGGACTGAGTGTAAAGAGAGGACATGACTGAGGCTTATAAAATTATGGATGGTGTGACAAGAGACAGGTTTTACTCCCTCTGTCACAGCAGGGCCTAGGAGAGAAGGGGTAAAGGGGGTAATTTGTACTCAGGCCCCTGAGCCAAAAGAGGGGGCCCCGGAGCCAAAAGAGGGGGCCGATAAACGTCCTAGGATCTTACATTTTCCAGTCTCATCCAGACTCACTGCCCACATGGGATGCTGGGGGTATTACCGTGGGCACATGGCAGTGATTACTGCAATAAGCCAGGCCCAGGAATGCATATATTCCTTAAAAAGTCACATATGGGAGAAAACTGACCTGCTACAGTAGCTCTTTGCCTTGTGGATCTGCTAACCATGAAGGAATGTATAGGAGCTCAGTGACACAGCTGTAGGACTGCAGCTACTGCAGAAGTCAGTTTTGGTGTACAGAGGACACTTTCCATTCTAGTGTGAGCCTAAGTACAATGATACTAATCTCCTGCATTGATTTTCTATATTTGAAAGATATTAGAGAAACTTAGGAGTGTGCTTGGTTTTCCATATTACTGTATCTAGCTGCCAACACTGGGTAGGCAGATAGACCTGAGCTCTGCGTTGGGAAGACTGGTAGACCTGGGCTCCAAAGACTCTTCTGGCTGTTGTCACTTTCCCCCTGCCTGATTTGTCCCCATTCTGCCCACCCCCATCACCACCCCCCACTCTGTTTCACCCCCTCCCTCTTTGGGAAGGGGCCCAAAAGAAACTTTGTACTCCCCAATAAAATTTGTCTCAGAGGCCCTATGTCACAGTACTAGAGCAAGGGACTATTCAGAAAATGGAGCAGTGGGAGAATTAGGATGCCAACTAGCTTATATTAAATGACTTGAAAAAGGGATTGGAGAAATCCATGGAGACTGGCTACTAGTCATGATAGCTATGTTTTACTTCCAGGGTCAGCACTGGTGTCCCTCTGAATACCAGTTGCAGAGTGATGGTGGGTGAGAAAGACACTTTTCTTTCCTGCTTGTGGGCTTCTCAGTGGCAGCTGGTGGGTTGCGATGCGATTTTGGCATTTTTTTACTGGCACATTTTTTACTGGCACAACAGACCCTAGGATAGGACTGTTCATTTCTCCATGTCTAAAGCATTTATATAGTACCCCCAAAAGGGTGCTAAGGCAGCTTAAAATGACACAGTTCCATGAAAACATTATTAGAAATAGAATAGAAACAATAGAACAGCAGGAAAATTGCAATAGAGAGAGCAGCATAAAAGCACAGTAAAATAGCAGGCAACTTTAGACTGAACAAGTACTAGAAGAAAAAAGTCCATCATGCCCAGCAGAAAACTAGTAGAGATGAGGCCAGACATCTCTCTCTTGGGAGGGAGCCCTAGAGTCTGGTTACAGATTTAGAAGGGATTCTCTGCCATGTGCATAGAGGTGCTAGAAATTGGAAAGACACAGAGGGTCTTTCCAATGGATCATAACAGTGCATAGATTTACATGGGGAAAGACAGTATTCTGGTCAAAGCCATGCAGGGCTTTAAAGGACAATTCTAGAACTTAGAATTACATGCTAATATTTGCCAGCTGAAATTCCAGGCAGTTGTAAAAATGTTTTAGATCCTTGCCATAAACTAGAAAAGCAGTTCCAATTAACGTGCATAGATGTGTATGTAATTTAGATATTGTAAACATTGCTGAAGCTCTAGCATGTTGGTGCCTGGGAAAATCCAGTCGCTGGGTAGGAGAGCACTTAGAAACTCCTTGCATGAGACCTTCCATTCTATGGCAAATAGGTGGTATAGAAAGGAAATTAATACACAAACAGGTGTACTTATAAGGGCCAAACTGTACATCACTTCCCTGTGTGTACAAAACAAGCTGCCCCAATGGTAACATCTTGTAGCTTTGAAATAGGACAGTGTGGGGCAGCAAAATGCCAAAGGAGCAGGGTTTTAAACTTGCTTCATCTGCCACTTTTTTACTGAAAATCATGGCGCCCCCACCCCATTTTGTATTTTTCTCCCTGTGGGGTTCCATGTGATGTTTACCTTCTGAGATGCCTGCAAGGGAGAAAAGCCGTTTGAAAGGCAATTTTCAATGGAAACATGGCAGGCAAGGAAAGGCTTCATCATGCTCTCTCCTGCACTACTTCTCCACTCCAAATTGTCCCCCACCCCATCTGTTTTTCCCTGTACGAAACAGCCACTATGGTTTTGTTCTTCACATTCATGCACTCTGCAACACAAAAGTTAATAAACTCTGCCTTAGGTGGGTGAGGTTTGGTATAGTTGCAGGATTAGAAATGAGGTTTGAAAGCTATAATTTCAATATTAGATCAACTATTCTTTTCCATAATAGAATTCTAGCTGGGCAGAACCTTGTATTAAGCTAAGAATGCAGCAGGCCAGAATTCAGGGGGAGGATGGGCCCAGGCTTTTGTAAAACTAATAAGCCAGGAGGCGAATTAATAGATCTTAACAAGTCCCGGATGGTTCTGAATGGAAGCCCTGATGTACAGTGTACATCAGCTGAGAGAAGGGACAGAGGTGTGACTATCGGGTGACTCACTTCTCTCTTTGCATGCTCAGTAAGAAAGGCAGAGGCAGCATGTGCTGTAGACTCTTGGGAGGGGAAGAGACCAAGATAGGATTTGATCTGAGAAAGACTGCAGTGGAAACTTACAACACAATCCTAGGTATGCCTACTCAGCCCCATTGCATTCAATGAGATTTACTTCCAGGAAACTGCAAAGGAGAATGATTTGGTAGCTAACCGCTGCAGGCATGCTTGGAAAATGCAAGTAGCTGGTATTGCTTGCAGGAGCATATCCAGTGCACCGATGTGTACGTTTGTAAATGAAGCAAATATTATAAAGACACCATAGGCTTCCAGTACTTTCACCTGGAACCCAGATAACGCTACGCCCCTAGAATGGCCCACTGCTTGAGGAAGTGGGGCACAAGCACATAACAGTATGGTCATAAATCCTTCAAAGATGAGCTCTTCATGTAAGTCTATCACATTTTTCTTAGCCAAATAAACTACGAATGTGGTAAGTACCATATTTTCTTAGCCAGTTACAATTAATCAAAGGCCAGATCTTTGAATCCTGTCCGTAATAATGAACTTTTGCCCCAGCAAGTGTGGATAAGTTCAGTAATGAGGATAACTGCTGGGCCATACAAGGTCTTTGCCTTTCATTTAGTTGCTGTTCTCTTGCATGCTTTTTTGATTGCACCCTGATTGCTTTAAGATTTCTGACTGCATAAGCCTGCATTAAGATTTCAGATAACTCATAAAATTAGGTCCATTTAACCACCTGTATACTAACCGCAGAGCTGACCTGAGCTAATGTCTTAATATTGGAAAGCTGTCACCAGAGCAAATGCTTTCTGATAATGCAAAAGTGGCTCCAAGCACATCACAGTGTAATGGAGCAATAAGACATTGAATCACATTTGCCCCCACAAACCAGCTCCATAAAATTAGACAGTTTAGGGCCCCCCTGGATCAAACCAAAGGCCCATCTAGTTCAACATTCTGTTTCCCACAGTGACCCACCATGTGGCTCTGGGAAGCCCACAAGCTAGTGGGCTCCTACTTCTCTCTCACTATTGCTCCCCAACTACTGGGAATACTGCCACTCAATCTGAAGTTAGCACATAGCCATCCCAACTTGCAGCCATTAATAGATCTGGCCTCCATAATCCCTTTTTCAAGCCATCTAAGCAAACAGCCATCAACACATATTTTGGCAACATATTCTGCAGACTAATTATTCGCAATGTGAAGTAGCACCTCCTTTTGTCCATCCCAAATCTCCTGCTGCTCTGTTTCATTGGATTATCTCACTGGTGGAGGAAAGCTGTATTGAACACAGTTGGCCTTAATTTTGAGCAGACATTTGCACTGTTGATCTGCCTGATATGGGTATCGTACAAATTGTGAGACCAAACAGTGTCAGGAATGTGCTAGGATAAGGTGGAGCTGTCAGTCCCAAGGCAGTACCCAATTCCTCCTAGTACCAAGACAGCATGCCATATACCTCTGTACAATCTGGGCAGCCAGGGCCATCAGTGCTAACTGCTCATCACATGCTGCTGGCAGTGAAGGAGAGACATCCAGGATTGAGGGCCTTTCTCAGGAGCAAAAAAAGAAATCCAAGCAGCGTCAAGTGGGGCCAGGGGAAAGGGTTAAACCACTCAGATTCCTCCTCCTGCCTTTTCCTCCCAGGGATCACAAGCAGACCCCTTTACTAAGCACCTTATTGGCTGCTGGGGAATCCTTATATATAGGCACCTCTGGTCTCCACCCTGCTTCTTCCTGCTCTTGCCCCTGTGTAAGTGATGCTGCCTTCATGGGCCCCAATCCTGAAGGAGGCCTCTTCTCCATACCCAGTAGTCCTGCCAGCTCTTCTTGAAGGCTGCTGTGGCTGCACAGCTGCACCGCTGGCCAGTTATCTAGAGGGAGTGGGACCAACAGCAATTCAGGCGCCTTGCAGCTGACCCAGGGACAGTTGCTGCATCAGGTACGGATTGTGTCAGCTGGCCAAGCTCACTCCAGCAGGCTCAACAGCAACTGTGTTGCTGCTTTGGGGGTGTCACTGTGGCAGGGCCCCCTGGTGATGTGCCGAGTTGGGCCATGGAAAAGACTGATGGCAATTGGGAACCCCATAGGACAGCCCACTGGGGTCAAAGGTGAGGACCACCCTGGACAACTCCTCTTCCTTACCTGGTGATTTGCCAGCCTTTGCTCTTCCATTTCCACCCACACACTCAATTCCACTACTCCTTCTCCGTGGTTTGTAAAAGAAAGCGGGGAATAAAGTGGAAAACAATGTGTGGAAGAGAACGATGGGCTAGAACTTCTGTCCTCTCTTCAATGCTTCTAGGTGAATGGGTGGGTGGAGATGGGTGCCCCCCACCAGCCTGCTTATCCTATCCAACTTTCCAGCTCTGGTGCAATCGCAATGCAGCCATGAGATAAGAGAAAAAATGTTCCCATACCTTGAGGAGGCCTCTGTGACTGCCTCCCCACCACAGAATGCAGTGCATGCCCCATTGGCATGGCTGCACTGGCATCAGAAAATTGGATAGTACTGGGCCCTGAGACGACCCACTAGGTTGGCAGACCCTGGGCCGACCCTGCCCACCTCTTACAAGATACTCAACAGTCTTTTTCCTTTTTTTTACTGTTAAGGGACATGACCATCGCATCTCTCATGGAAAGACAGCTGTGACAATATCTCTCTTTATGAGTGACAATGTTTCTGAGTGGGAAAGAAAGATAATAACATTGCGAACGATCCCTGTCAGAACCCACAAGGATCAAATGATATTGAGAACACAGATGCAAAAAAACTCCCACATGTTTCTGCTACAAGCGCAGCAGGCAAGACAAACAAAAAAGGGGCTAGGGGAAGAATGAAAGCTTTTGCTCAGAGACCCAGTCAGAGCCAGCCAAGTAACATTAATTCACCACGGAGGAGGCTGTCCATCATTTTCCAGTACATGTAGCTGGTTTGATACCACTGCTGACAACATGATCAGCCTCCTCCATTTCTGGACATGCAAGCCAAGCTCATTAGAGATGGAGCAAAGACTGCATTGTTTGATGCAAAATCTCCTGACTCAAACAAAACCCCTCCTATCCTCTTTCTTCACAGGAGATACGTGGATCAATGTCAGCCTTGTTAGCTGACAGTTAAGCAGAGAGACCACTTTTCTCTTCCCTTTCCTTTCTGCTTTAAGAAAAGTGTGTAGCTTCCATGGAACTTATTAGATGCTCACTAAAAACCCAATCCTATTCTTAAGATTAGCCTGTGTATCTCCATGTATGCAGGAGCAACAATAGCCCTGCCTGTGTAGAGACCCACCCACCAACAGATGCACCACAAACACCAGCACAAGTTGGAAGAACTCAGCACTAACATTGCTTGGACACCAGTACACAACTTCACTGGCTGAGAGACCAAAACAGGGAGGAGACTGGGGCATGATGTGGGAGAAATGAGGAGTCAATGTACACTATATCCTAGCGCCACTTCAAACAATGAAGACATTACATATGCCATAAAACACTACACCAACAATAGAGTTGGCATAGGTAAGAGTAATCCCATTGAGAACAATGGGGAAGCGGAAAACCGCAAAAAATTGCATTCCCTGCCACCCTGTGCCCTGCTCATTTTCCTACAATGTAACATAGGATACAGACTATATGTGGTAGCCAATCATAGCACACCAACCCCCAGTACTAAAACCTTTGCCAGGAAGACTAGAGCTAGGATTGCATCAGATGGGGCTTTCAGATCTCTCAAAGAGGAACTTTGCTGATGGGAACTATAGTGAAAGGATACTTGATGCACAAAGGATACTTGTGCACAAAGGATACTTGAAAGGATACTTGATGCACAAAGGGAGCACTTTGCACAAACAACCTCTTGTACCTCACAACATGTATGGCAAGATATTTTGTTAACTCTTGTCATCTTAGAATTCTTACTGCAGATATTCTGCCGCAGGAGACAACAATGGCTATTCCCTTGCACAGGTAAGCAAAGGAGGAGACAGCAGAGACACATTTGACAATGCTTGAGGGTCAGAATCAGTGGTAGAGACATGAGAAGGAGCTGCAGCATGGGATTCTTCTCCCCCCACCCTTTGCTTACATGTGTGAGAGAATATCCATTGTTGTCTCTGCACAGAAGAAAACTCACCCTTTTAAATTGAAGGCCAAATTAGATTTGTGAAAAGGACCACGTGTTTACATTTAACATTTTCTTCCAAAGAAGGATGGGGCTCAGAGTAATGACCCTTGCGCTAGCTTCCCAATTTAGATCCCCTCCACTGCTGTTTGCCCTGCACTGAAGAAAGATACAGGTACCCACCAATGTGATTAAGCCCAACCAAATGAGTGGAAAATAGTTCCCAGTAGCTAAGGACCCAATCCTATCCAATTTTCCAGTGCTGGTGTAGCTATGCCATTAGGGGGTGCACTGCATCCTGCAGTGGGGTGGCAGTCACAGAGACCTCCTCAAGGTATCGGAACATTTGTGGGACTGCTCTGTGGCTGCACCAGTGCTGGAAAGTTGGATAGGATTGGGCCCTAAAACAGTAGGCAAAGGAGAATGAATGGATGCAATTTATTTAATCTTTTGGAATGGCTCATGACTAAAGCCCTCTCAGAGGAAACTTGATAACCAGGGCTAAGAAAGTCATGAATTAAAAACTAGCAGGAAGATGGGAGACAAAGAGTTGAAATAAGTTACCTGTTTTCAGCATGGGAGGACATTAATAGAGGAGTGGCTCAGGGCTGGAATAGTCATTCTATGCCAATATTCAATACATTATTAATAGTTCAGAACAGACTGGCAGAAAGCAAGGTGATAAAGTTTCCTTGTGGGCCAGAATGGTCTGTCAGTGCTGGTGAGGAACACAAGAAATAAGGAAGCGAAGTTGCTAGATCAGTGGTTCTCAAACTTTTTAGAGGCCCTAGAGCCTGCTTTATAAATATCAAAGAGTGTGGCTATAACGGTGAATGGGCAGTAGTTCTTCCCCAAGTAGCAGCTCAGGAGCCCAATCCTATCCAACTTTCCAGCACCGGTGCAGCTGCAATGCAGCCCCAAGGTAAGGGAACAAATGTTCCCATACCTTGAGGAGGCCTCAGTGACTGCTTCCCCAGTGCAGGAAAATGTACATACCCCATAGGCACAGCAGCACCGGCACTGGAAAACTGGATAGGATTGGGCCCTGTTTAACTCTTGATGACCCATCTGGCCTGTCAGGTTCATGAACCACCCCAAATTGGGCCACAACCCACAGATGGGTCCTGAACCACAGTTTGAGAACTGATGTGCTAGATAATACGTAGTATATCAAAACAGTCCATGGACACAATCATGCATCAGAGGTCTTCTGGTATTTGCGTGGGAGCTGGAGCAGGTGTTTTTTGCATGTCTGCAGGCCACAGCCCAGCCCAAAAGCTACCTATTCCCCTAAAGCCTCCTGATGAGGCCTAGTGAAATGGCTGCCCCAGGAGGTGGTAGATTTGCAGGGAGGAAACCCACATGTACCAGCAGAGCTGTCCACCCATCATCTTAAATATATGCCTACTGTCTACCTGCCTACCTATTTTGGCTGACAGCAATAGCTGCTGCCACTCCTCTTCCCACTCCAAAAAAAAAAAAAAAAAAAAAAAAAGGAGTGGGAGCTTTAAAAAAGGAACAGCATGGGAAGTAGAAGGGGAAGCGAAGACAGTGGCCTAGATTGTCTCCTGGAGTATGGTCTATGTAGCTAACCCATTTGTTGCCCAGTGCAAAGAACATTTTGTAGCGCCCCCCCCCCAACAAAATCAAATTTAATTAATTAAATTGGGTCTTTTTTATTTGTTAAAGTGAATGAGAAATGTTAGTTAATATTTGGAAAAAGCAAGGACATTGAAAGTTAGGATTGGGTCATAAGTTGTATGAATTAAAACTGTTATTTATTTATTTGCCTATTTAATTTTTTATCCCACTTTGCTTCTGAAGGGCATTCAAAGTGGTTTACAACAATTTAAATATGTATACATGTAAAATAAAACTGTAAAATGCAATGTAAAAAGCAGCAAACAATCACAGGTGTAATGGATGAACATACAAGCACATAAAATACAATAATCAATAAAGCATAAAAGCATCAATAAAAGCAGCAGGTGTCAGGTACTATAGAAGACTAAAATCAGAAGGCTTGCTGAAACAGAAATGTTCTCAGAGATCACTGGAGGCTTCTAAAAAGGGAGGAAACTTACTTCTGTAAGTGACCACAAATCTAGAAGGCTTAGAGCCCAAGCCGTGCCTCTCTACTCAGAAGTAAGTCCCACTATAGTCAATGGAGCTTACTCCCAGGAAAGTGTATATATACAGTTTGAGAGGTGCAGGGGAGACAATCATAACAGCCAGCAGCTTACCGTTAGGAACTTAATAGACTGGAATTAAAATAAATGATGAGATTATTATTATTACTAAAAGGCAGGCCTGCTCTGGGTGCTGTGCTCCTCAGTGCTCCCACTTCAGCTTGCCTCCAATGCCTTGTTTTGCCTGCTCCCCTCTTCAGGTTCCTGCAGTCGAACCTAGGCTACAATCCTATGCAGTTTCCTGGGAGTAAGCCCCATTGACTATAATGGGACTTACTTCTGAGTAGGCGTGCATAAGGCTGGGCTTCTAAGTCTCTCTTCTCCTGTATGCCTCCCTCCCGTGTACCTGTCTGGAGGAGCTCAGTTGTTGCCCCCCCCACGCTCCAGCAGAGATTGAAGTTCTTGTGGAGCGCTGCTGGGGCTCAACTTCACAGCAGTCGCGGAGGGCAAGCAGCAGCAGACCACATAGTCCCTGGCTGTTGCTGCCACCACCATCTCAGCCGCTGGGCTGGCTGCTCTGTAGTGCCTGCCCCGTGCCTGTAGCCTACTCTGAGTCCCTGGGGTGGGGGAAATAGCAGCAAAGAGCAGTGAGTAGACTGTTGCCCCCCCCCCAGTCTCCTCTCCCCTGCTGTGTGCCTGCAGCAGCCTCTCTCCTGTGTGCCTGGCAGCAGCCCAATAGTCACGCGCGGGCATTGTTGCCCGTGCGTTGTAGCCTCTCCCACCCTGTAGCCTACACGTTGTAGCCCCCACCACCCTGTAGCCCGGTGCATGTGCTATCCCCTGCACCCCCTTAGCTACGCTACTGAGGAAGGGCATGGTCTAGATCAGAACTGCAGTATGGGAAAATATTAAGTCTCCCTATTGCTGTTGCCATGATTCAAACATTGCCCCACAAATTATTGAAGGGAAAAAAAACCCACCAAGAGAAATACTGAGCCAAAGAATGTACTGAAAGTAATACATTTTTGGTCTTTATGAGCATTCGAGGCAGTTCTGAGCAATTTGTTTTGTCATGTGGCCAGACTTTAAATTTGCTGTCAGTATCTGTGTGTGGTTAGAAGTTGTTCCATAGCTTCCAGTCCAGGTTTTAGAAGGCTCATAACTTCAACACCTATGGCAATGAAAGAAAATGTTGGGATGGGATGTTGTCGTAGTTCTAGGAACAAAAAATTAAAGATACTTATACTTTATGGGCGGTGTCCAGCATAAAAGCTCTCTATTCAGAGTTGTATACAGCTTTAGAAGCTATCTAAGAGGGGGGAAAACCCACCCAAATAATGTCTTACCCTAATAAGTCTTGCTCCTCCTTTTCTGGCAAGCTCACCAAAGGCAGACAGAATCAACCAGCCAGACCAGATTTTTTTCCTGGCCTTTGGCAACCCTGCCCAGTTTCTGTGCAGCAACCTAGCTGTATAGCTATAGTGTAGCTGTTTATTGCTTAAACCAGTAAGTAGCCCTGCCCTGAAACCTTTTATAGGGTCAGGGAGTGTGTTACCCCACACACTCTGGCTTACTAGAAGGAAGGAGACTTCCTTTGCTGGGGAGCAGGAATGCCAGCTCTCACTGAAACTATTCTCAGACTTTTTGTTTCCCCAGCCAGATGTGGTGTTGTTTAGCCAGGGAAAATCTCCAGGTCTGCTTTCAGTCATTTCCTGGAGATTGGTGCTGATAGTCCAGGCTAATCTTAGCCGCTGTACCAGTGAAGTAACCTGTGGGTCTCCCATTTGGCCTGATGGGCTGGCAGTGCACAAGCTATGCTCCTGCTCAAGTCCTGAAAACAGGCCAGTCTGAATTTCTGTCAAACTGGAGTTTGGCTGTTCATTTTCAACCAAGTTATAAAAACGAGCAGGGGTCTGTGCCCATGTGCAGACCTCTTCTGTAGCCGTGTGGAGGTGCATGCAGCCATGCACCTTAGAGGGAGCAGTGATAACAGGTTGATCGTACTTGATGCTTCATCAGTGCTTTTACGGCCCAATCTTATCCCCAGCTTTATGACAGCAGGACACTTCAGTTGTTCCACACAATTTGACACAGCTGTCTAGTATTCGGGCAGGATTCCTAGCAGGAGAAATACAGATGTCAAGTGTTGACACAGTAATTGGATGAGGGAGCTAACGTGCTACTGCTTTAAGAAAAACACAGCATGTCTCAGTCCTCTTATGCAAGCCTCAGAGAACAAGAGAACCTCCAATCCTAAAAATGAGGAATCAAGCTAGGCAGAAAGAAAGACAAGGATGCTAAGAGGCCACTTGGTGGAGAACTACTGGAGCTTTTTTCTAAAGGGTTAAGGAGAGGTCATCCAGCAGAACTGTGGATAGATTGGAAACAGACTGAGAGATCATGTATCTACTGCTGTTGTGGTCCAGTGTGGTTGTTGTAGCCTTCTGGGCAGTGTCACAGCAAGGGATCTTCCCATGCATCCTTAACCCATTTCTGCCCAGCCCACAGGTGTACACATTTGATCCCTGTTGCATATATGCAATGTTGGGCAGAAATGGCTTAAACAAAATTTGGTAGTTTTGTTGTCCCCAGAAAGAGAGTTGTCACCAAATAGAAGTGCCCCTTCTCACCCAGCTTAGGGTAAACCCTAGTTCAGGGGTTTCCAAACTTTTCAGCCAGAGGGCCATATCAAATATCTGGCACTGTGACAAGGGCCACAAAAAAATTAATTTTAAATATAAAATTTGAATAAACACATTAGAAATGGAACTTGGATGGATGAATAAATGAATGAATGGGCACAAATTTCCAGGATTTCTCCAAGCACCAACACACATCACAGAAATAAAGCACACACTCAAATGGACCCCCATTCCCCCACCTTTCAAACAGCTTATTCAAATATACAGCAGTGTTGTATCCTGCCCCAAAGGGCAGTGCCAGTTGGTAGACAGGGATGGGTCTGTCCAGTGCCGCTGAGACCAAATAAGCAAGACACTGAACGGTGGAAGGCTATGAAGGCTGTTTATTGTTTCAGCAAGACATGTCTGTGGCCTCTGGGAGACTTAGCTCAAATCCAGAAGGCCCTTTTCAGAGGCGTGGGACACTTTTTATACAATTCTCTGCTCTTTGTCTGAAATCTAGACTTTCTATTCACTGAAAATTCACATCATAGATGGGGCAAACTCTTAATAGGCTGTAGATAACCTTAGAGACACCTGATAGGTGTGTTTCAGGTTACAGGTTTCCATAAAAGGTAAAATTAGGCATTTAAACATTGAATTACAAAGTTTTCAAAAACCAGTAGGGGGTGCTACAATTCCATTTATCCAGTGTTGACCCAGTGTCAAACCTTATTCATATCCATCATTCCAATTATACAGATTGTTTGACAGGTAACATCATTAAAAGAGAACAGTGTAACAGAAAGACATGTGTGAAGGCCGACTTCATAAGATATTTTCCTGGCAGAGCTGGGCTGGTTCATCCCTCATTAGGATGGCCTGCATTAGGATCTTATCTCTGCATACCTTTCCCTTGTGTTAATCCAAACATTTGAATACCCGTGAGCTTCTCTGCAAGACTGAGGCTTCCTGTCTTTTATTAAGACTTTTCTAAAATCAAGCAACTTGGGTTCCTTATAGTTCCTTATGGCCTGCTTCTAACAGCTACTATGTCCCCATATGTGAATTACAATTTGGGGCAAGACTATCTTGTCCTAGCTTTGTCTATATGTGCCTTTTTCTATTTCAGTTGCAATTCAAACAAAGAGCCTTCAAAGGCAGAAGTTTCTCTGGTGCTTTCCACTTCTCCCTTTCATCTTCTCGCCCCCTCCTTACTTTCAAAGAGGGAGTAGCCTCGTCTCACTTTGACTTGTTCAAGGATGCTTGCTTTTCTAATTAAAACGTGTGCTGTCTTCTAAAGTTCATCTCTTGCAGGTGTCTGGTTAGCTAGCTAGTTGCTTTGTTAGTTTGCCAAGAAACATTGCCAACTACCTTGACATTTAGCAGAGCTGTCAATTCAGCAGAGCAGTTAGTTTTTAATTTTTTTAAGCTTTCCCCTAAGTTCATGCTTTCCCTGTCTTCTTCTTTCCTTATCCCCCCTTCTCCGTTACACTGTATTGATGGTTGCTACAGGTTTGGTCTTGGGAGGGGGGGTCTGAGACAGGTAAGCAGGCATCAGCAGTAAATACCTCAGAACTAGCACATCAAAAGAAACACTTGGAGTGTGTTTTGAGGGCCAGGGTGACCTCTCTGACCCTCAGAAAGGCTTCTAAGACCTTCAGAAAACACAAAACGTTACTTCTGTTTTATTTTTTTTTAAACCAGAAAATTATTTTTAGGCCATTCTAAGGTGTTCTGAGGGCTGAGAAGCTGTGCACAGCCTCTCTGGCCCTCAGAAAACCCTCTGGATGCAACTGGAGGATAGCTCTGGTCATGCTTGATTGAGTGCACCAGAGGCTCTCAGGGGACCAGAGGCTAGCTGTGGGCCATATAGATGCTTGCTGTGGGCTGCATCTGGTCCCCAGTTTGGGGTTTGCATCTGGCCCCCTGCCCTAGATCTTGTGCCCTCACAGCATGAAGGCTGCAGCAGTTCACGAATGGCCCAAAAGGGCAGTTGAGGGGGCTAACCTCCAACTCTGTAGCACTCATGCTTGCCCTGGCTAATACTAGCCCTGGGTAGCTGTCAGGGGCAAGAGAAAATAGGACTTTGCTCTGGTTGGAAATAAACAGGCAAACAGCAGTAATTTGTGAAAAGAGCAAGCGCTTGTTAAGGGAGATTAATTAAAAAGGGACATGGCTAAGGGTGAAATAGACAATCACAGGCACTTGGAATTAGACAAAAAAAGGTCTTAGGAGTTAGAAGTGGGTAAAAACAGCAATGTGAACTTTGTAAATGGTTGTCCTATGTCACATGACTTACATCACCACTTGGGTACTGCTCCAATGTTCCATCATCCACCTACCAGCCAGGAAGGGGTAGGCTCTAACTATGTCCAGCTTAACCCTGAAAGTGCAAGAACGTCTTGCACCAATTCTTATCATGGCCTTCTGGAGGCTCTAGCTAGCATCAGTGTGATGTTGGTGGGGTGCCTGAATATGATTAGGCCTTTAGTTCTAGAACCAACTCAATGTAGCATCATGACAAACGTAAAGCTAGTGTAAAATTTAAAATAGCTTCTAATTTTTTTGTTGCCCTTTTTGCTTTGATAGTTCTCTGTGTGTGACCAATATCATCCAGTGTTCAAGTGTTCTGGACTGGTGTGACTTTGCAAGTTCCAACTTTCAGTATACATGCCCACTTGTTTGACAACATTACTGATCTGTGAGGAGTGGGAATAAGAGATACTGGAAGGACCCCTAGTCCCAGACTGAGGGTAGGGGTTTAAGCTCTTGCCCAAGGACATAATCAAGGCAGGGGGCTTCTAACTGGAGTACATTATGGTGGATTTAACCATACCAGTATATTAAATAAATACATTGTAGGTCAGTAAGGAAGGAGGGAGGGAGAAAAAGAGACTTTGGGGGAAAAAAAACATTGGAGAATTTGTCAGGGGAGGGGAGGAAATATATGATCCATTGGTTCTCAGACTTTTTAGAAGCCCTAGGTTGCTGCCTGATTTATAAATGCCAAGGAGTGTGGCTATAATGATGATTCAGCTGCAGTGCTCCCCCTCCCAGTAGCAGCTTGTTTAACCCTTGAGACAACCCTTGAGACACATAGCCTCATCTGCCTTGTCAGTTTCATGACCCACCACAAATTGCATCATGACCCACTGATGGGTCCTGGACCGACAGTTTGAGAACCACTGATCTGATCATTTGGCAACTTGCTGACTATTCCACAAGAGTCAAATGATGAAAGTTTTGATCAAACATCAAATCAACTCAATCAAATATGCTGCAACTGCTTGTAGGAATTTTAATCAGTTTGATTATATCTTCAAAAAGTGAATTTCAGAGGGATATTCAAATGTACTTATTGAAAGCTGGACTGAAGCCATTATAGTTCCATGATCAAGCCGATTGATTAAGCTGAGCTGAACAAAGTAGCGATACCATCTTTTGCTCTAGTATTCAGTGATTATATATAGGTGTTTAGCAACCACCATACAACATAAAATTTTGCACTGTGCATGAAGCATGAGTAGGAGGACAGCAATGCTACTGTTCAGTTTCACATTCTTACACAGTTTTTCTGCATGCAAATGTAGATTGTTCACAACATTCTCTTTCACTCAACATTCTCATGGGCAGGAGGTCTGGTCTAGAGGGTAGAGCCTCCATTTGCCTGAAGATTAACATCCACAAGCTCGCCAGTTCGAGGCCACCAGCACCGTGTGACCTTGAAGCAGCTGGCAAGCTGCAGCTGAGCTGTTCCATCTGCTCGGAGCGTGGGAGGATGGAGGCCAGAATGTTAAACCAGATCGGAGTGTAACACCTTGAATGCAGTGGTTCTTGAAAGAAAGAACCTTCTTTCAATTTGTAAAAATCCCTGCGTGGATTTAATAAGCCTGCCTATGTAAACCGCCTTGAATAAAGTCTTGAATAAAGACCAAGAAAGGCGGTATATAAATACTGTATATTATTATTATTATATTATTATTCTCATGGTCCCTCAAACCCCTCACCTATTTCCAAAACTGGTAGATTTGGCTGCTTAAATCCAAAGTTTCCACCACAGTTTGTGGTCTACATTACAGATGATTTCTGTGCCACCTGCAAAGGCAGCTACTCTTTCTGTCTGTCTGCGCATGTGTGTGTGTGAGAGAGAAAGGAGGAAAAAGGATGATCTGAACTAGTCTAACTGCCCAATCCTATCCCTCACCACCAGTGCTGTTGCAACTGTTCCACTGCATCCTATGGTACGGGAACAATGAGGGGACAATCAATAGGTCTCCTTAGGGTATGGGAACTTTTGTACCGAATTGCCAAGAGCATGTCTGTTATAGGTAGAGGGTGGACGTACAAACACAAGAGCAGCCATAGAAACTGGCTTAATAAACACTGTTGGCTTTAACAGATCAATTAACACTGGTTTGAGAATTTGGAATCTGTTCAGTTGACCCTTCCATCTCTGTTTGGAACCTGTACTGAGTGTTCCGAGGAAACCAACCGAGTGTGCAAATATTTGTAAATGTCAGCTGTTTAACTGAAATGTGATGAATGGTTAACATTTGGTTAACAACAAGGCCATTTACCCATTAGAAACCAGGCGGGCAAGGGGTTGGTGCAAGCAAACTTTAAAGCCACATAAATGTCCTAATTGCTATTAGGTGTGTTCAAATCCACTAATATGGTATTGGTATCAGTTAGTCTTATTGTTCCCTGCATAGTTTATGTTCTTGATATGGTGTACCTTTGTTTTAATCTATTTTAATTTATGTATTAAGTTATATGCTGCTTTAAGCCTTGGATAAATTAGGCTAACATTTTTTATAAATAAAGAATTGGGCAGAGCCCAGCTAGGGATGATGAACGACTGTGCAGAAGTGAAAGTAAGAAAATATTCCAGGGTTGCTCCTTGGACTGCCAGGAGAATCTTGTTCCATAGAAGGTACGCTGCATATAAATATACAGGCGGGCAGGATAAATATACAATAGGGCAGGAGGTCTGGTCTAGAGGGTAGAGCCTCCATTTGCCTGAAGATAACATCCGAAGGTCACCAGTTCGAGGCCACCAGCACCATGAATGGCGAGACCTTGAAGGAGCTGACAAGCTGAGCAGAGTTATTCCACCTGCTCTTTGTGGTGTGAGTGAAGAAGCGTCTTGGCTGCCCTTCAAGTGAGAGATGAAGGAGCTGCTTGTCAGCTTGCGTGGGAGGAATCTGGAGGCCAGAAAGTGATACCAGACCAAAAAGATCCATCTGAAGTGTTGTGCGGTTCTTGAAAGATAGAACCTTTCTTCAATTGTAAAAATCCCTACGGGGATTTAGAACAGCCTGCCTATGTGAATGAATGAATGAACCTTTATTAGGCATAGATAAAGAAATCATAAAATCAAACATAATCAGTCCTAACCCGTTTATCAAAAACGGAGTTAAGATACTAAATTACTAATAATACATTTACAGTTCAACATAAAATATCAATATTTTTGACAAATTACATTAAGAAGGCTTAGAAATCGCTAAAAGTAAAAATTTAGCAACTCCCTCTAGCACATCTGGTGAGCAGTCATTTAGGAGACACTTCAGTTTTGCCTCATCCAAAAGCCCATTCATTTTGCCGAAAAGTGGAGTCATGTAAGTGTGGCGGGATCTAGTGTGCCGAGGAAATTAAAAAATAATGTGTATGATTGATTCAACAATTCCCAAATTACAAGGGTAGAGGCGTTCTTTATATGGTATTTGCCTATATCTGCCTTCTGTGACCTTGGATGGAAACACATTGAATCTTTCCAAGGAGATTGCACGACGTTCAGAAGGGTTGATCAGAATACTCTGATAAGGAACCATTTGCCCATATGTAAGCGGGATAGAGAAATTAAGAGGGGAGCAAATTCTAGAAGCAAGTTCAGAGAGGTTTTGTGCCTCAATGTCTCACATTCTTTGCTTTACCCTATGATAAACTCCAGGGAATGGATAGAAACTTAAAAAATCCAATGAAAAACCAATTGATTCAATTTTTGATTTAATTTAGCTATACCATTTAGAAGAACCAGACTTGGATAATGTTCTGGATAGGAGACTGCCTGGTTTCACGTTATAATGTAACTGGAACTAGTAGCGTATGGTTAAAAGCCATGCTCTTGATACTAAGAGTGATTGTCCGGTCTCCAAACATAATGCAGAGTATGGTACAGATTTTTTGAGGGCTATCTTGGGTTTACCTAAATTTGTGCCTGCCTATGTAAACCGCCTTTTTGAAGTCTGAGGAGAAATCTGATGACCAGGAAAGGCTGTATATAAATACCTGTATTCTTATTCTTATTATTAAATCATATACACGTATGTACATATGCATACATAAATATGTATGCCCAGCTGAAGATTTTTTTTGTGACAGCAAGAGAGCTGGGTCCAGAGGGTGCCAAGATCAGTGTTTGCTGGGACTCTAAGGGCGCAATCCTAACCCATTTTGCAGCTCTGACATAAGGTCAATGCAGACCCAAGGTAAGGAAACAAACATTGCCTTACCTTGAGGAGGCCTCCATGATTGCCCCCCAACTGCAAGATGCAGCGCATGCCCCACTGATATAGCTATGCTGGTGTTGGAAAGTTGGTTAGGGTTGCGCCCTAAGACTGGCAAATGACTTCTAATACCTAGTCAGTGCTGCCGTTCTTACTGCATAATCGTATGCATATCAACTGAGAAGTAAGTTCTACTGTGTCCAGTGGGACTTACTCCCAGGAAAGTCCTGTATTTCTTATGTCAATTAAAAGTAGCTCCCAATAATCAATAAAACAATCCATGAAATACATTCTTATTCTTATTATATGCTAATTTTCAACAACAGTAGTTTGCAAAGCGGTCAACATAGTAAAATCAATAAATGATTCTCTGGCTGCAAAGGGCTCATAAGCTAGCTAAATAAATAAATAAGATACCAGCAACAGCCACTGGAAAAGACACCACGCAGATGTGAAAAGGGACAGTTGTTCTCCCCCTGCTAAAAATAAGAGGAACCACTTTCAAGGTGCCTCTTTGCCCAGTTAGCAGGGACAATATATAACAAGATAGCAAAGCATCAGTAATAATAGCATTTATAAAACTGTAATTACCCAGCCATCTGTCCTACATTACAATTCTTAGTAAAAGTACTAAGTTGCGTACATGGAAGTACGCCTCAGTTGCATACATAGATGAGCCAGTCCGAACCACAGACCATGTTTTTGCATAATGCCTGAAGACATAATAGAGCCTAAAGGTAGATGCTTGCCTGGCCTCCACAGGAAGGGCACCTGAAAAGATGGTCCACCTCAGATGGACCAGACACCTGAAAGGTGTGACAGTGGGAGCCTCAAAAGGTCAAAGGCATTGTGGGAGAATGATCACTTTGCATGTCCCCACCCTTATTAGGTTAAGCCAGTGGTTCTCAAACTCTCTGGGTGAGTTTGAGAGCCACTAAGTACTTGTGTGGGCAGGGGGGGGAGGCAGTGGGGGGGGGAGGCAGCGGCGTGATCCCCAGGATCACACCGCTCAGGGGGCTGCAGGGGCTTGGGTGCGCTTACCCAAGCCTCCTGCAGCCTCCCCAGGCTGCGGGGAGCCCGGTGCGACCTGCAGCAGGGCTCCCTGCAGCAGTGAAAGTAAATGTGGAGCGACCACGCCCCGCCTCCGCTAAAGTGGAATTGGAGCACAATTGCTACGCATTTACTTTCATTGCTGCGGGGAGCCCTGCTGCAGGTCATGCCGGGCTCCCTGCAGCCCCCCTGGGTGGCGCAATCCTGGGGATTGTGCCGCTGCCTCCTCCCTGCCTCCAGGCTACCCCTGCCCCTTAAGGGGGCAGAGGCCAGGGCGCACAGGCTGGGGTGTCGCGACGCCCCATTTCGAAAACCCCTGGGTTAAGCCATTTCTCTGCAACATTGCATATATGCAACAGTGATCAAATGTGTACACCTGTGGGCTGGGCAAAAGGAGGTCCTTTGGGAGTGTGCATTGCCAGAGCGCCACTTCTGAGAAACAAGAGCTGATAGGCCCATGCTCAGATTTGACACTGTTGCTTAAAATGAAGTGCAGAGGAAGCACAATGTACTATAGTTCTGCAGCAGGGAGAAATCGAGCTGACCCAGCCAGGTCTGCTAAGAGAAGAACCCACAACGTTCAGGGGGAAATAAGAATCTCCCCCAGTGTATCTCCTCTGACTCAGATGTTTTCACCTCATATTTCACCATGTTGCACAGCTTCCCTCATAACTAGATCCATATGGCCTGATAGGCTCCATATGGCCTGGTATGATTTAATGGAATTAACTGCAAAGCTTGGACTGATGCAGCTCATCCATTATTACCATCCTCAGAGTGCATCTGTTTTCTGTACAAGAAATTGATTCACAGTGGCAAATCCCACCTAAAGAGAAGTGGTGTTAACAGGATTCAAGGAAAGCTCAGGTATTTCTATGACTTGGTGAAATCCATATAGAAAATTGATGATTGGGCTCACCTGACTCTGCCATTAACTATGGCAGACTATGCTGAACAGTTCACTGCTGGCCCTGCTCCACAGTCAGGGAATTAGAGGACAGGTCCTCTCGTGGATTGAGAACTGGTTGGAGGCCAGGAAGCAGAGAGTGGGTGTCAATGGGCAATTTTCACAATGGAGAGAGGTGAAAAGCGGTGTGCCCCAAGGATCTGTCCTGGGACCAGTGCTTTTCAACCTCTTCATAAATGATCTGGAGACAGGGTTGAGCAGTGAAGTGGCTAAGTTTGCAGACGACACCAAACTTTTCCGAGTGGTAAAGACCAGAAGTGATAGTGAGGAGCTCCAGAAGGATCTCTCCAGACTGGCAGAATGGGCAGCAAAATGACAGATGCACTTCAATGTCAGTAAGTGTAAAGTCATGCACATTGGGGCAAAAAATCAAAACTTTAGATATAGGCTGATGGGTTCTGAGCTGTCTGTGACAGATCAGGAGAGAGATCTTGGGGTGGTGGTGGACAGGTCGATGAAAGTGTCGACCCAATGTGCGGCGGCAGTGAAGAAGGCCAATTCTATGCTTGGGATCATTAGGAAGGGTATTGAGAACAAAATGGCTAGTATTATAATGCCGTTGTACAAATCGATGGTAAGGCCACACCTGGAGTATTGTGTCCAGTTGTGGTCACCGCATCTCAAAAAAGACATAGTGGAAATGGAAAAGGTGCAAAAGAGAGCGACTAAGATGATTACGGGGCTGGGGCACCTTCCTTATGAGGAAAGGCTACGGCGTTTGGGCCTCTTCAGCCTAGAAAAGAGACGCTTGAGGGGGGACATGATTGAAACATACAAAATTATGCAGGGGATGGACAGAGTGGATAGGGAGATGCTCTTTACACTCTCACATAATACCAGAACCAGGGGACATCCACTAAAATTGAGTGTTGGGCGGGTTAGGACAGACAAAAGAAAATATTTCTTTATTCAGCGCGTGGTCGGTCTGTGGAACTCCTTGCCACAGGATGTGGTGCTGGCGTCTAGCCTAGACGCCTTTAAAAGGGGATTGGACAAGTTTCTGGAGGAAAAATCCATTATGGGGTACAAGCCATGATGAGTATGCGCAACCTCCTGATTTTAGGAATGGGTTAAGTCAGAATGCCAGATGTAGGGGAGAGCACCAGGATGAGGTCTCTTGTTGTCTGGTATGCTCCCTGGGGCATTTGGTGGGCCGCTGTGGGATACAGGAAGCTGGACTAGATGGGCCTATGGCCTGATCCAGTGGGGCTGTTCTTATGTTCTTATGCTCAATTTCTCCCTGCTGCAGAACTATAGTACGTTGTGCTTCCTCTGCACCTCATTTGTTTGGTCCTTCTTTAGTGGATTTTCATTTTTTGCTTTTATACTTCTTAAAATTGATTGTTGTAAACTTATTAGTATAGCAAAACAGAGCTGGCAGGCCCAAAGCTTCCCTGCTATATGTGTGGCTTCATCATGCATGACATTTACCCCAATGTAGCACTTTTCCTAGTGACTCTGTGGGTGTCCCTCATGCCTCCTTTATAAATTGAGAGCCCTTTGGGGACCAGAAATCACATTTTCATTTACTTTGCGGTGTTAACCACTTTGTGCACTTTAATCAAAAGGCAGTGCATTATTATTATTATTATTATTATTATTATTATTATTATTATTATTATTAGTTGAGTGTTATCTGGCAAGATCTACATTCTGATTAAGTAGTTCAGGCATGGCCAGCCCAAGAACTACAGGTCCTTGCGGAAGTGTACCATATGCCACCACCCCCACCTCGTGTGGAATCTTGCTGCACCAAATGATGCCCCCCTTTACCTGAGAACACACCACCCACTGCCTCTTCTGCTCCTTCTCCCCCTGCTCCTGCACTGTAGGAGGGGAATGTAGTGTGGAGGAGAGGTTAGCATACTCCTCTCTTCCAAATTTCTTCTTCTGCTCCATTCTCCCTCCCTTTTTTCAAATTTAGGGAGTGGTAAAGATAGGTGGATGGAGGTGGGCACCTGTCACTTGAAACAGCTACCTCAGGGCCCAAGCCTCTGCATGTCTACTCAGAACTAAGTCCCACTGTAGTCAATGTGGCTTACTCCCAGGTTAAGTATGGACAGGATTGTAGCCTCAGTTGGCTTCATGAGCAGGCTGGCCCTAAGCTTCAGCCATCAATGAGCGCAGATAAATCCAAAAGCATCTTGGGCATCTTGGGTGGGTCATGGGTGTGGGGGGGGGGAGAATTAGATCTAAGCTCCAGCCATTTCTGGCCCTTGATGTCTTGACATGCCAGAGGGCTGAAGCTCATGTGAGATGCAGAATAAGAAAAGGACAATCTGTGCTGTTGCATTAGTTTGAATAGCGTCCTATCAGAGTAAGAAAGGAAGAAGCAAGCAAGCAGTTTCAGTGATAATAACCATTTCAATTTATGACATGTTATTTCTATCTAGGGACCATTCTCTAACAGCAAATGTTCAAGGCAATCACAAAGGAACTCTAGCTTTTAAAACTAGGCTTTGTGAAATAGAGATGAAGAATGAGATTAGGAGTGTACATAGTCTCTTATACAATGCCATGACTTTCTCAGCCTCATAATATTTGCATCACTTATATAAAGCAATCAGCACCAGAGATCTCTGAAAAAAACCATAAAAAAACCTAAAATGGGGGGGGGGAGGCAATAATGAGAAATAGCAAAAAAGAACAAAAGGCCAGTTTGATTGGGTCTTCTTGGAAAAGCAATGAAGCACAATACACAGATTCCCTTTATAGAAAAATACGAATAGAAGACAAAACTAAATCATTAGTAAATGTAACTTTTGTGAGTTCAGTCTGTCAATCATGTCTAAGTAGACTCAGGATACAACCACTAATATTAATTTTCTGCTGATGACAACAACAATTGCAGTACCTGGACTGTGAGTCTATAACTCTGTTTGGAGAGTGATTATTTAGTTGGGTTTATTCACTTTTTCAGACACTTTAATTAATTCTACTTAGTGCCAGTTGCTTGCTACAAAACCTACCCTTGGTTGTTGATTGCATAACCTACACTAACATCAGGTGACTGCTGAGCAATAAGGAACAATATCCTTAGGTGCAGCCCCGAAAATTAATATTTTCTTTCACAGTAGCAAAGCATGCTGCCTGCCTTGCACTACTGACAGCCCAATTGTATGAGCTTGTAGCGCTGGCAGAACAAATGTAGGGAGGGTGAATCAGGGCACAGAGTGGGAGTACTGGGGTAGGGATTGAGGTGTCCACACGTCATATCAGTGGAGGGCAGGGGCAGTTATTGGTGGCAATGACACCACCGATATGCTATGCCCATCTCCCAGTCTTGCCAAGACCCCTTGTGTTTACTCTGACTTATGCCAGCCAAAGAACTGGCACAGATCCAAGTAGACCCCTCAGGGACCATGGCACGCTGGAGCAGATAAGTAAACATTCATTTTACTTACCTCTTCATTGTGCCATGATCCCGGCTGGCCTGCAGAATGCACAGGGGCTACATCAGCACCACTGTGCCCTTCAGGCCAGCTGAAGATAGGATCGGAGCGTAAATCAATAACCATCCTCCCCCCCCACCGCAATTTATCTTCATTGATTGCTTTTGTGTTTCTATATGCAATGAGCCAATGAACAGAACTGAGTCTTATTCTTGTTTGCAACAGACTAACTGTAGAACAGTCTGAGCCAGGGACCAGCCCAACGTGATCCACCACCTGATGCCAACCGTGACCCATTGTTGCTGGCACCACACACACTCCCAAATCTAACCCCTTATCTCTTCATCTCACTGCTTCTCTCACAATCTTTTTGCTCAACACAATAAGCGTGGGACACTGTGGGAACTCCCAGCATGATCTGCAGTTCCTACTTCCTTTAAAGGGACTGCCTGCATAAGGATTGATGTGAGGGAGGAGGAAGGTGGATTGATATGACTCTGTCTGCCACTACTTTCCTTCAGCTTGCCGCAGACTCAGGGTGGAAGGCTCCCCCTGCTGCTCCTGCAGTTAATGCAAGCTGCATCATCTGTTTTATGGCTGGGCCAGCCATAGTCTGAGCAAACAATCTACCACTGAATGAAATGCAAGGGAGGGAAGAAGATACTTGGCACATAACAACAGTTTTGAAGAGTTACATAATATTGATAAGCCAGTATACTGAGTCAGTTTCTTTAGATTCGATGCTTTCTAGGAGCCAAGTCCTATTGAATTCCCTGGGGCTTATTTTCCACAAGATCCAAGATGGCAGTGCCCTAATCTTACGAGGTCCAAGATGACAACATCCAAATTCATGAGATTTGAGAGCCGCCATCTTGGATTATGTGAGATTTTGCAAAGGGGAACAGGTAGAACAGGAGAACAGGTAGGAGAGGCCCCTGAGGACATCCGGCAGTGCCTCTCTGAGTGTATTGTGATGCTTTAAGGCAGGGGTGCCCAAACCCTGGCCCAGGAGCCACTTGCGGCCCTCAGGGACCCCCAATCTGGCCCACAGGGAGGCACCAGGCTCCAATGAGCTTCTGACCCTCCAGAGACTTGCTGGAGCCCACACTAGCCCAAAGCAACTACTCTCAGCTTGAGGGCTGACTGTTTGACCTCTTGAATGAGTTGTGGGCGGAGGACTCCCTCCATTGCTTGCTGTTTCATGTCTGTAAAGCAGCAGTGGCAGCAAAGGGAAGGCCGGCCTTGCTTTGCGCAAGGTCTTTTATAGGGCTTGAGCTATCACAAGTTCTTCATTCATTCATTCCTTCATTCATGAATGAAGTTCCATCTCTAATATATTCATTTATGTAAATTTATTCAAATTTGAAATATAAATTAGTTCTTTTTCCTGGCCCCCTACACAGTGTCAGTGAGATGATGTGGCCCTCCTGCCAAAAAGTTTGGACACCCCTGCTCTAAGGTGTCATGATGCACAGTTTGTGAATCCCAGCTGTCCCCCATAAGGAGCTGATGGCTTTCAGTCGTCAGCTGCCATTTTAGATACTTTCTTAGTCTCACTCAGAAAAACTGCCAGTCTTTTTCCAAGCTGATACTTTTGTGCCTTCACACACATCTTTGGTTGAGAGATGGAATGATGTTACCCTTTTGCTGCCCCCCCCCCCATATTCCAGACTATTCTAGAATTATTAACTCTGCATTTGGAGCACCCGTTGGCTTTCTGGACTATCAGCAGTAATTTGCTGAATAAAAAGAGATGGTTGGGTAGTATTCATTATTATAAACCCAAACCTGTCACAATATGATTAAGATGAGAGGAGCATGGGGTGCTCCAAGGAGACCACTCATGATCTAAACCTGGGGAGTCAAACATAAGACCCGGGGGCTGGAAGCTTTTTATCCGGCCCTCAGGCTCTGAGCTGCTGAGCAGTGCTGAGGTGTTACTGCTGAAACAGCAGCCCACATGAAAATTGGGTTTTCCCATATCTGAAATACGAACAAGATATGGTCATGAAATACGATCTTCCCATATCTTAAAATACGATCAAGATTGCATATTTTATCTTCTGCCATTTGCAGTTAATAAGCGTCTATTTGATAACAAAGTGCTGATTTCTGGCCATCAGCTGCTTAATGACGTCGCTTGCTGCTTGATGACGTCACTTCCGGCCCTCAGCAGGCACCCTGAACGCTAACTTCGGCCCTCTGTATGAAATGGGTTTGACACCCCTGATCTAAGCAAAGCCATTTCACATCATGGTCTTTCATTCTCAGAAATGATTGTCAGGAACACTTGTGTGACTTTCAGGTTTCATGTTAATCTTTCAAACTTGAGGTCTCTGAAGCGTTGTATGTGTTCGTGACTAATTTAAGATACTAAATTCTTTTGAAACTGTAATAAAAGACTGCCTAAAATTTCACTGTGGTTCTTGTCCAGTGAATGCAAATAATCCTCACCCAGAACTCAGTAAATGGCCATAATTCATATCAGATTATCAACTGCAATGTGGAAATCCTAGCCCTGCCAGGTGCACCGATGCAGTCATGCCCAAAAAGGTACACACTGCATCCAGTGGGGCGGAGGTTGGCAACCTGAGGACAACTGAGAGATAAGTCTAAAACATTTACACTTACCTCCTACTAAATCCTGGGGCTGCTTATGGGCCTCCTTAGACATATGCCACCACTTTTGGTGGTGTGCATTTGTGGAAAGGGGTGGGGTGCTTTAGAATGGAAGGGATTGGATCAAGGCTGCACCATTGTTGCCAGATCCACCCCCTCCCACCTCCTACCTGCCCCTAGCAAATCTACCCTTCTCAACCAGTTACACCCAACCATTGCTTCCCCCTGCTTCCATTACTGACTTAGTGCCAAATCGTACCCAACTTTTCAGTGCTGGTGCAGAGGAAATACACTGCATTCTGTGGTAGGGGGGCAATCATGGAGGCCCCCTCCAGGTAAGGGAAGGTTTGTTCCTTTTCCTCAGGGCTCCATTGGGGCGGCATCAGTACTGGAAAGTTGGATAGAATTGGGCCTTTACTATCTGGCAGGTGTGGTGGAGTCCAGCGAAGGAGCTATCATGCTGCTACCTCTCACAGCAGCGCATGGAAAATGGCCTCCAATGGAGTACTATGTGTGCCATTGTCAAACATTTTAGGACAGCAGAAGTCACTTCCGCTGTTGTAACCCTGCTCTGCCCAGTAGCCCAGTCCTATCCAGTTTTTCTGTCCTGCAAAGATTGCTGCTAAGCAATCTGCCTTTTGAAATACTAGCTCAAGAATATCATACCAATGAAATACCTTCTAACAGAGTTCAAATGTACAAAGGTCCAAAAATAAGGCACTGACTGCCCACAAAACAAACACAGTCAAATGAAAGACAAAAGGCTTGTCTTTGTGCTTTAGAACAACTTACAGGATGCATTCTGGTGCAGAAAGAATTTGCTTCCTGAAATGACCCTATGCTCTCTCTCTCTCGCTCTCTCTCTCTCAGCGATTTGATGACAGAGTCCATTGTCTCATCAAAAATGGCCCGTTTGAATTTCTGGATAGCCAACATGATTTTGTGAGAATTGAACTACAGTGGTGAAGAAAAAAACCAAACCCATTCCTGACCAAGAGAAGTGCTGCCCGAGGTGGCCTCTTGGCTTCTAAGCTCTTACCAGAGATGACCAGTACATTGCCAAACATTTCTCTGCAACCAGGAGCATTAAAACTTGCTTTTACCATGAGATTCCCATGACAGCCGATGTTATACTAACTAGACAGCAGCTTCTTTGTTTGCACCCTGAACCCTCTCAATAGCTTGGAAGCCGTTAGCTCCAAGGGTATGGCCACATAGGATGGAAGAGAGCCAACCATAGATGAAGTTTCCTCAGTCCTATCTAGGCAATCCTCAAGGAGACAATGCGAGGAGGAGAGAACATCTTTTATTGATTCATTACAATACTGGTAGACCGAATTTCTACTGTAATGGATTTCCAAGCAGTTCATAATGACAAGCTGAACTTCTCAGATCTGGAATACTACATGGTCCTGATATCAGTGAGGGTATTATGAGATACCTAAATGTTGGCATTGTCAACACAGGGGACTGGATGTCCTGCTTTGAAAGTTTGTCTCTCTCTTCTCTCTGTCTCCTCAGCAATTTATTTTGCATAAAGTAAAACGTTAACTTTAAAAATCTGGGGCAGAGTTCCTACATACAAACAATATTCAGAGCAGCACTTTTATTTCCAGTGCTTCATCTAGATCTGTCAACACAACCATTCTTGTTTGTTTTTTAATCTGTGGGTTCCTTTTGTTAACACAAAATGGAGATAGACCCAAGGAAGTGGCCATTTGCATGAATACATTGCTTTGGAACCAGGTCCTGATTTAGGCTGCCATTTCAGAAAATAAATTAACAACCCACTCCTAACTAAATTCTCCCCCTCCCCACATCAAATCCTCTGGAAGTCCCAGCCTCCTGCCTGCCCTGTCCCCATTCAGACACTTCCCTCTTCCTCCCCCTATTTGCCCTGTTCTTCCCACTGCCTGCCCACTGTGCCACCTTATTTGCCTCCCTGCCAGTAGGTGGCAGTGGCAATGGGCCTCTGATACAGCCACTGTTTGTGATGACTGTTCTGGAATAGCTGCTGTATGGCCAAAAGCAAAATTGCTGTTCAGCTGTTGTACAGCCCAGTTAAGATTGTAGCCTTACAGCCCAATCCTATCTCCATTTATCTAGTATGCCCCATTTATCTAAGAGTATGCCCCATAGAACCACATGGGATTTACTCCCAAGGAAACATGAATAGGATTGTACAGTGTGCCCATGAAACAGCCTCTCACAATGTTGATTACAGGATTGTCAGACCTCAACCTGAAGATTCAGTTCATATTTTTAAATCATATCCACACCAAGCTCCTGCTCTGATAATTTTTCTCACCCTCCTCAAATGCCCAATGTAACAATCAGGACACTCGTTTTATCTCACAGCAAGCAATGGAGAAGCAAAATGGTATCAGACATTCTAAGTAATAAAGACAATTGCCTTTGCACATATGCAGAGACCATTTCCCTCACTAATGAGTAAGCATAGTTCATTTGCAGAACGTTTGCAATTAGGGTCAGTTCTTCAAAGTCAGGAGATGTGGATTCATGGCCCTCTTGCACCCAAACCCCTTAGCTGTTTGTTTACAAATTAACCACAAGGGTACTGAAAGTAACCAGAAGGGCTCAAAGATGTACGATCATTCTTCATGAGCTGGAGATATTTTTTCTAATGTGCTCAGCTGTGCAGTGGCATTGCTGGGGGGTTTCTGGCCACACCCGGTGATGTGCACTAGTGACCAAAATTGCTAAAATCATGGTTTGTAGGAACAATACCATCATGTTATTTACCATTTGATGCATAATTTACAGCAGAATTTAATGAACAAAACCAGAGTGAAATATCTCCATTCTTCTATCAAAGATAAAGCCAAAAAAAACCAGAGAACAAAAATGCAACTGTCTTACGTAACAAAAAAGTACATTTCCTTAATTCAGAATGGACCTATGAGACTGATTGTTCAAATAGCCAATGAAATGTTATTATGATATAGTGTGGAACCAATAAGGTGACACCCTGGGGCGGGGGGGGGGGAGACACACCACTAGTGACCAAAATCACGATTTGTAGGAATAGTACCATCATGTTATATACCATTTGATGCAAAATGTACAGCAGAATACAATAAAAAACCTTGTTGAAATATCTGTGTTCTTTTAAAATGTATAGCCGAAAAACCAGTGGGGCAGGGCAGTACATCACCACGCCCACCACAAGGGTCATTGCTCTGCCCACTGCATGGGAGAAGGGGGATGATGCACTGGCCTCCTGCACCAGGTGACACAAACCCTAGCAATGCCACTGCAGCTGTGTAATATATAACTTGTTCTAATGACTCAACAATAAGACCATGAACAAAGTTCAGGTAAGAAATATACAAAGGAAAAAAACCAAAAATAATATATCAAATGAACACAAGGAACCCTGCATATAAAGCAATGTTCATTCAGTTTCAACAAAATTATAAACATTCTCTTGAGCCAGGAAATTCAGTTGGAGTGTGACAATGTTCGCACCTAGTCAATGTTCTCAAACTGGAAATATTTTGCATCATAGCATAGATAGCAAGATAAAAATTTGCACTTACTGTTACCTTCATCATCCAATATTGACTCAATTAATGAGTGGCTTGGCGCTGTAAGTTGCAGCAGTGATGCCGTCAGTGATTCATGGACTACTACAGCACCCACACCATCCTGTTCCAGGCAAGAGGGGTAGAACTATCCAGCCCTGCTTCCTGCTTCCTTGAAAATTGGTCCCAAGCGATACTCGTTTACTTAAAAGAAAGTCCTTACTGAGTTCAACTGGACTTGCAACTTATGACTGCAAAGCTATGTCACTTCCTTGGGAGTAAGCTTCACTAAATTCATTGGAACTTTTGAGTGAGCAAGCCAAGGGACTGACCCAAAGGATCCCATGGGAAAGACTTGGCCTGAGTCATCTTAAGGGCAAGGGAACATTTGCTACCTTGCCCTGGAGTAAGCCCCAGCAGCTACATAGACCTGTGCCAGCGATATAGCTGGTGCAAGTCTGCAAGTATCTACCCAGATCAGGCCCAGTAAGGAAGTCAGGATTCAGTGAGTGCTGCTGCTTTCAAAACAGTTCCCATCTAAGCCCAATCCTCTCCTGCCCCACCACTGCCTTGCCTCACCCAACCGATTCTTGTGAGGCTTACCTGCATTGGCAGATGTCCAGTGTCCATCATTGCATGGACCTGGCTGCTCACCTCCTGTGGCATTGCCCAGGTTGCATGTTCTGGCGTAGCAGTGTTACTGAAAGCCACAATGCACATTATGTTGGCGGAATGCACGTTCCACTGGCATATGTGCACATAGGATTGGACCGTATATTTTGGTGTTAGATATAAAAGTAATTTAATACAAAATTCATTCTGTTTATTTTTTCCGAGGTTGATTTAATATCACTTTAGTTATTCTGGAGTAGAAAAATCTTGTAGTTTAATGTTCAGAAAATATAGCATCTCTGCACCAAATATGCTATCTTGGGGTAAGTGCTAATTTGCAGGGTCAGCCGAAGACCTGGCACAACTAGAGACAGCTCCTTATGCTCCCAGAATGAGAAAAGGAAAAGGAAAATGGCTCAGAAGAGAAGCAGTGAAAAGGTGAGTAGAGTGATGGGCTACCAGTGCCCTAGTGCATCTTTCTTCTCCACATTTCCTCTTCTGCCCCATGATCCTTTTCCTTTACAAATCCAGGGGGGATGAGGTGTGGTGCTGTGCCATAGGCTTGCCAACCCTTCAAGATTGGCCTGAAGTCTCCAGGAATCAGCTCCAATCTCCAGGTGACTATGGAAAGCAATCTTGGAGATGTCAATAGGACCTCCAGGAATTTCTATCAGGGGCAAAAAAAAATCTCCAGGGATGGCTTCAGCCGGAGTTGGCAACTTTGTGCCACCAAACTGCCACCCGAGGTAACTGCTTCAAATGGCCTGATGGATGCATTACCTCTGGACTTTTGGTTCCTTTCTCACAATTGAGTAATAGCAGCACGCTTGACGTAAAACAAGCAAGGCATCTGGAAAGGTGTAGAATAAGAACTTTGTTCCATTTTGGAAAGCACGTCTGTTTGGAAAACACATCCAGACCCATGGATTAAAAAAAAAAAAAAGCAGGATGAAAAAGAGATAAATAAAATGCTATGACTATTTTATTGGGCTGTTACAAATTGTAACTTGCTCTGAGTACTGTGATATAGGACAACCATAAGAGAATATGAGCATCCATTATTTATTCTACTTGCATTCCATCTACCCTTGTAAAACCTCAGGAAGGCTACCAAAGGGTTCCCAGTGGAGCCCAGTCGATATTCTCAAAATATACTTGACAGATTCCTGATATGAACAGTTTACTCTCATTAATATAAAATGCCAGATCACAATGCACCAGAACGCTCTCCTGGAGTATAAACCTTGGTGTGAATAAAATTTTGGCAATATAAAACTTCCCTGCAATACCTGGACCTTTGCAGATTTGAAAAACGGCTTGTAGATCTCTGGCTTTTTAATTTTCTCTCTGGATTCATCCTCCTGGTAAATTGGTATAATGTGTACCGATCTATGTGTACCCTCATCTTCTTGTGTGTCCCATGAATTCCTTCCCCTCTACAATGCAGAAGTTCTGTGGAAAACCCAACATGGCTAACAGTGGGCTTTCACACTGGAGACTATGAGTGACTTCTGTTCTTGAATACATCCTACTTCTTGGATGCACAGTCAGTATTTTCAAATTCCCAGCCACATTTTCAGATCCTCCAATGAAGCACTTCCTAGACTCACCCAGCTCGTGACCCCCCCATGCTGCAGACATAGCACATGGCTCCTGGAAGTAACTGGGGATGAGGTCATTGCCAATTACTTCCAGGTTGGGAGGTCAGACCTGACACTACAAACAGTGGTAAGGGGCTCAGGGCGGGCTGGCAGGTTTTTTCAAGCGCAGAAAAACCACTGGAGCTCTGCCTACCGAGATAAGCCTCCAATTGCCATCTGTAGCATCAGATTACAATCTTGCTGCCAGGTGGCAGGCATCCCATGCTGCCCCTGCATGCTCCCCACACTGCCCCTTGAAGCCATGCCACACAGATTGGGGACCTAACATAATAAAGAGAAAAATCTGAATTTCAAATTTCACTTTTTCCTGTTGATTGCTTTGTTAAATGGTCAAGAACTTGGCCCTTTTAGCCACATGAATTTATCAGCTTTTCATTCATTCTTTGAGTGAAAGGAAAAATCTCACATCCCATGTTGATGTTTTGCATGTTGTCATGAAAGCAGCCCTGGAAGAAATCCGAGGATTGCATTTCTGGCTCATGGAAAACTGCCCTTGCTCTCTGAGCCTTTGGCCCTGTGGTCATCATGGAACAATGCCATGATAAGTAATCTTCAAAGTGGACAGCAGCCTCCGAGGAAGCTTGCACATTGCTGGGACTCGGATCTGAGAACCAAGGCCAGATAGCACCGCAGGAAAGAAGAGACAAAGATTATATAAGCATTATATGAAGAGATGATGATGAAGGGGAAACAAGTGAGCCAGAGAAAGCACTTGTGCTCAGAAAATACCAAACACCAAAAGGCTAAGGAGTAACAGAAGTACAGTATAGTTACAATCTATCGTGGTATCGGCATACTTAAATCTATCCTTAAAACTCACCGACTTCAGTGAGTTTCACTTCCCCAGAGTGGTGGTGGCCCAAGACTTGAGAGGCTGAGATGAGACGTCCCCTCATAGCCTCCTTACCTGCCTTCCACCCTCTCATCCTCAGCCCCCACCTGACTGCCTCAATGACGGCAACATGCAAAGACCTGTTTTCTTGTTATGCTTGAAAAGAAGAGGGGTGGGAAATGGAGCTGAAAAGGAGGCATGGAGGAGAGGGATGGCCTAGAATGCTGGCACGCTGTAGGCTCCCACTCTTCTCCCCACTTGCTTTTCTTCTCTTTTTCTCCCCTCCTTTTCAAATTCACGCAGGCCAAGGAGGAAAGGGAAACTGACTGGAATGGAAGAGTTCTTTGAATGATGCCAACACCAAGCCAGACAGCAGGGGGGGAACTGATTAGGGAAAAAGGAAGAGGCAGAAATGCTGGCAGACAGGCAGTGGATGGAGGTTGGGTGTGTGAGTTGCTTCCCCCACCTCCTGACAGCTGCTGTTTCACCCCATTTCTTGACACTCTGTCATCCAAGATGGCCTCTGGCTCTGCAGCTGTCTCTGAACTTGACTGTGACCTTTGCCTTTCTCCTTGTCATCTTCATCACCGCATTGCTGTTTAATAAACATTAGGATATTTTGCAATGCCCTTTTTTCATTGGCGGTGCTGGTTAAGAAACCCACCTGAACTGTTCTAATTGTTCTGCAAACTGCAGTTCTAATGAGAAAAAGGTGAAAATGTGACAAGGACTTCACCCCTTTTTTTGGTCATAAATAATTTCATAAGTGACTACAGGCTTTGACATGTCGGCCAATCTCGTTCCTGTCTTCCCGTAAATTCTAACTCTTTTAATGCTTCAAAATGAAGTAATGACTCACTAATGCATTTTTCAATCCGATTCTTGGAGCAACGGCTTTCTGGCTTCCAACAGAATCTATATCTTTCCTCTTCTGGCACTGCTTACATTTCAGATTAGCCAGTAAATCTGAATCAGGACATGGACGGCCCTCAGAGAACAGTATTAAGTGAGCACTGTATTTAATTGCAAACTCCGCTATTACTGAAACACTTGACTGCGGAGCAGAGTACATTCAACGACACTCAAACCCAAGTCATTTTGCAAATGTATATGAAAGGTGGATTGCTAAAATGCAGTGAAGGACTATAAATTGAGCAACAAAGGCCAGTTATGGAGTGACTCAAGCACACCATGGACACTTCTATTCTGTATTCAGCTTAATAGTAGGTATTTTAAACTAGCAGTTCAGATTGTTATTGCTTAGTCTTAAAGCCTTCCTTTAGTTAACAATGAGTTTTGCACTTAGAGGATTATGAAAACGGCAAGCTGTGTGGTCTGGCAAGGCAACCATGTAATATCCAGAAAGAGAAGTCCAATTTCACACAGCCCCAGTTCAAAGATAGTTATTTTAGGGTTGCTGTTTGGAGATACTGGGACTGGATTCTAGTAAAGATAATTGTGATGAATTCAGGCCACACTCATAGGTGTAGTGAATACAGTGGGCTCTTGGTATCCACAGGGGATCCATTCCAGGATCACTCATGTGCTGCCTTTGACTTTCTTTTTTCTTTCAAAAGAAGCATCAGGCTCAACAGAAGGCAAACTGAGAAATATGCCTAAGGACATACGTTAATTTTAGGGGTCATTCTGCTCCCAAGGGCTATCTATATATGAGGCTCATGTTACATTGGGGCTACAGTCCTTTGCAAATTTATCTGATAGTAACACAATGGGGCTTACTTCTGAGTAAAGGTGCATAGGCTGGCACTCTAACATACCTTTTATGTTTGAGGTTTTTTGTTTCTTTTTTAAATCCTTAAATTAAATTAAACTTTAATTTTTTCACATTTGTTTTAAAATGATTGCACGTACTCTGAGTTTGGAATCAAATGAGCTAGATCTTGAAATGAAGCATAACAAGTTTCAAAGTAGAAAAGAGCAGAGCTGGGGTAATTTTTGTGTTATAGTCTTAATAGGACATGATTGTGTGGAAGTGGCTAGGTTGCGAGTGTCATGAGGAATTCACAAACTATAAAATTTACCACTTCAGCACTGAGTGGAAGAATAGACTGCTAAGCCACTGGATAGGAGGTACCATCTCACCTACCATCTTCACCCATTTCTGCCCAGCCCACAGGTGTACACATTTGATCCCTGTTGTGTATATGCAACATTGGGCAGAAATGGCTTAAAGCAAAAGGGGCAGCATTCAGGAGTTGGGAAACTTTCCTCCAAGGAGCACAACAATCCTTTGAGGTAGAGTAGGATGGACGAAAATACCCCTCCCCTGCTTGCTGAGTAGGTGTCATGGCTAACCAAGGATTGTAGATAGGCCTTCTGTATCCAGACTCTAACCACTCTAACCATGTTACTTCACTGCCCCAAGCAGCAGAACAAATTGCTAAATTGTGCTCATCCTAATTTAAAAGTAAATACACAACTATTTCTAAGGATGTTGTGCACTACAAATGGCCTTTCACATGTAGATGTCTGTCCATTGTCTAGAAGTGAGCATTCCTTTACTTGGAGAAAATGGCATTTGTAGCCAGAAGTTGAAGCAGCAACATATTCTACAGTATTTGACCACAGAATTCTGCATAAGCCCATTGATTACAATTCAATTAAGGTTGTAATCTGTATATAATATCTGATATTTACCTGGGATCTGATATTATCTGATCTGGTAAGCTGATATTTACCTGGGAGCAGGTTCAACTGAATTTAAGTGTAGACAGTTGATGAAAAACCAACAACAGGCATACAGACTTGGTCACTTTACTCATTTCATTCAATTATACTTCCAGATGTATGCTTGGAAAAAATAAAAACAAATTCGAAAGGGAAATGCTAATCATTTTTTCTCTCCCAAACTTTATTGAGCAAATACAGGATGTTCTGAAGGCATGACACGCCTTTTGTGTTTTGTACCACCCTTTGAACATTTAAATCAGTGGACAACACAAGAAGGGTCTAGATGCTTTTAAAAGGGTATTGGACAAATTTCTGGAGGAAAAGTCCATCACGGGTTACAAGCCATGATGTGTACGTACAACCTCCTGATTTTAGAAATGGGCTATGTCAGATGCAAGGGAGGGCACCAGGATGCAGGTCTCTTGTTGTCTTGTGTGCTCTCTGGGGCATTTGGTGGGCCACTGTGAGATACAGGAAGCTGGACTAGATGGGCCTATGGCCTGATCCAGCGGGGCTGCTCTTATGTTATGTTCTTAAGATCAGTGCAATTTTGATAATGCAAGAGTGGAAAGGAATATTATTTAGTTATGCAGAGACATCTAATTGGGAACAGGTCTCTGATCTGTTAGAATGGTCCTACTAAGAAATGACCCTCCACCAAACTCCCATGGCACACCTGTGGACCATTTGCGACACACCAGTGTGCCACGGAACAGTGGTTGAAATTTGTTATTAAATGTTTGTTAAATTTAGGGGAATAGAAAGATTTCCCTCTGGTGGCTAGACTACGGCACTGGAAACAAAGTAAAACTAAAACAATCTTTTTTCCGCAAACCAATTTCGAAATCAAATCCCCGCATAATTGCTATTCACTCCATGGGGTAAACACACAATATCAGTACAGTACCTGTATATTGCCACACCATGACAAATAACAACTCTTGGGACTAGTGTGATTTAAATTGAGAAAATGATGTGTGGGGCAAAATGATTAAATCCATCCCCGGTTCCACAGCTCAAAGGGCCATGGTTCATTTGCCCTTAAGAAAGCAAACAAACACTAATGAAAAATCCAGCCACAGCTGTCCTGATGTCTTATTTAGTTGCATTCAATTTTTCAAAATATACAAGTACCTTTTGGTATTACACTTGGTGTGAAGACTCTGGGGGAGCCCAAGAATGGAGGGTCACATGCATGTGTGAGGGAATGAGGCTTCCTACCAAGAAAAAGCACAGGCTTAAGCTTGGAGTTGTTTGCCCAGATCATGCTACATAACCCTGCACCCATTTCCTGTTCTCCCTCTTACATTCAAATGCAAGAGTATGCCTTCACTTGTGCGTGTATGCCTCACTTGCTTGCAAGGAGGCTAGAGCCTGAGTTCCTGACTGGTGGACCATTTTGGGTCAGAGCACCAGTGGCACTGACACCCCTTTTCCGTGGTCAACCATCAAGGAAACATGGCTGCCTGCCACTACCATATCCCATTGCATTCTCCAAGGTTCATCCCTCTCCTGCTGGTGTTGAGGCTATTCCTAATTACATCACAGAGGACCTCTCATGGACTATTAACACTGGCATGTTGATAAAAAAAGGCACAAAAGTGGTTATATTTTCTGAGGAAGCTTGAGAGGTTAAATTTGTCACAGCAGCTGCTTGTGTCTTACTATCGTTGCACCATTGAGAGTGTCCTAACCTATGATAACTTGGTGTGGTACGGAAATTGCTCTGCAGGGGACAAAAAAGCTCTGCAGAGAATTATTAAGATCGCGCAGCACATCCTCAGCCTTCATCTACCAGCTTTGGAGGACATCTACACATCTCGCTGTCTGCAGAAGTCACATAGTATTCTGAGAGTCCCCTTCCATCTGGCTCATAAGTTCTTTGAACTGTTGCCTTCGGGTAGACGATACAGAACTATTAGAGCAGCACCACACGATTCCTGAACAGTTTTTATCCCACAGCCATAATTATGTTGAATAAGGCGATATAGTTGTTACCATGCTCCTGGGCATTATGGTCTGATATACTGCTTTTATATTATGATGCATGTTGTATAGAATGTGTGGGTGAGTGTGTAGAGTGTGATTGTTGGAACTGTAGTATATATTTATGCTTGTATCTCAAAGGTGCATAAATTTCGTTGTGCTGTAGCACAATGACAATAAAGTTACTACTACTACTACTACTTTATCCCGTGAGGTTGGGGTCCCTCTGGTTTTTCTGCTATGCCTGTTTTACAGGTGATGAGTTTGTTTTTGCACTGTACCCACACCGCTCATAAAATGCTGTGTAACCGCAAATTTATGAGTTTCCACTTCCTTACAAAATAATGGAGAGACCGACATAAAAAGAACCAAGTCTGAGAAAATCCTTCTGTCGAGGTCTTTCATCTTGAATGCCTACTGGAAGGCAGATCTTCCTGAAATCCTTATAATGATGTCTAGGAGCTTAAGACGTTTTATTTGAATAATAAAAAAAGATTGTCAAAGTATATTACAAAAAATTAGGATTCCATGCCATGCACATTAATCAGACATATCCTCAAAAAGTAATAAGGATTGTATCATTTTTACCTCATCAGATGAGTTCTTTAAACCTGCTGGCAATATCTCACATTATCACAAAAGGCTAGGAAAAGGCTGTTGTGACAATATTTTACTTGTGTATAGTCTGCTGAAAGACAGTTACTCAATTGACAGGAAGAAGGTTGAGCTTTGCTCTGAGCAGTCTGGTTTATTTGGAGCAGCTAGGAGCTAGGTACACAGGTGTTTTCTGTGCAAAGTAGCACCAATCACCTCTTATGAAATGTAGCACAGCATGCAGGCATTAGCGTTCAAGATGCAGAGCATTCATCCACACTAGTCTCTTTTTTTTCCTGCAATTGTCATCTTTTCTCACTCATTTCTTATGGAGCAGCTACATGACACTTCCAAACTGTTGACCTCTGGGTTCCCCATCTGAGTTTTTCCAGGCCTGATTTGGGCCAACTGTTTTGAGTTAAAAAATATATTTGCAGCTCCAAACTGTCCAGTGTGGACATATAAATACCATCAAGGGCTTCTGTGCTTTCACATTAAATACTTCCTTTTTGCAGGTCCAGTCCATTTTATTGCTTCTGTTGAACTATTTTACTCTTTAAGCAGCAACTGTGACCCTGCAGATGCCTGATCTTGGAAGCTAAGCAGGGACAGGCCTGGTTAGTACTTGGATGGGAGACCGCCTGGGAATACTGGGTGCTGTAGGCTTATACCATAGTCTTTCGAGACTGAAGGTTGCCAACCAACCAAAACAGAAAATGAGAGTACAATAATAGAAAATTCATCCCCATTCTGGAAAACAGAAGCTGATGTGGGTTAATTCACAGACAGCTGTTTCAGGGATAATTAGGCACTACCCCCTTCACCAAACTTGAGTTAACATAAACAATACAACTGATGGAACCTCTAAATAATAAATTATTTGAAATTATTAGGCATCTTTGCTGGGTGGCACTTACTTATGAGTAGATATAGAAAGATTGATTCACTGTGTAAAGGCCACTGCTACTGCTAGCACTTTTTAAAATGCAGGGTGGATTCACTGTTTTAATTTAGCTTGCTGCTAATTTTGGAAAAGTAGCATCTTAGCAGTGCTAAAGGAGTCCAGTGCAGAAACACTGCAGGTGCATATATATGAAGAGTACATGTTACCAAACCTGTGTTAGATAGTTTGAAACTGGAGTTGTCAGCTTTTATTTCTGGTGGTCAGTGGTATACCTGGGAGGGGCAATGGGGTAAATATCCCTGGCACCAAGCTGGGGGGGGCGCAGCAATCCACTCCCCCCACTGTTTTTTGTGTGCATCGGAAACCACGCTGACTTTGACTGCAGGAGTAGTTTTCAAGCATACATCTCCAAGTGTTTGAAGTCATGTCTCTCCCTATTTATGATGTTCAGTGCTGCAAACACCAAGGTACACACAGCACATGCTCCTGCCAGGGAAAGTGCAATTTGGCTCTGAATGTTGTCCTTCGCAAGTTCAAACTCTTGGCACTGGCTCTGGCTGAGAATTTCTCAAAGGGAAGGTATCGCTAACTCTAAGCCTTGCCTTCCTGTTAGCTAAGCTGTTGGATGTAGATAAGCAGCTATGCTGTGAATGGCACTGGCTGTTTGATGAACCATTTGCATACAACTTGGAACAACCTGGTATCACAAATGCTATCTTGAACGACTCCAGTCTATGGGAGCTATCTGTGCTGCCTTGTGCAGCATGATTTGTTTACTCAGACTTAAGCCCTATTGAGCTCAGTGGAATTTACTCTCTGGAAACTATTGCAGATATAGACTAGAAAATAATTGGATCATACAACTGAGGTTTTTGGCAGCTGATTCACAGGTAAACTTTGCCAGGTGGAAGAAATAGACATGAGCAAGCCAACTATTCATCTTGTACAATGATCTTCTTCCTACTCCACATTCACTCTTTTGTTGCAGCTTGTCTTGTGGTGTTGTTTCTTGTCCCTGTCCAGTGCTTATATAGTGAGGACACTGGTCCTTGGCTTCCAACCCAGACAATCTTTTCAGGCTAGCACTATTCCTAATCATATGCTGTTAAAATGAACACTGTTTTCATTCATGGAATGAAGTAGCAGATCTCTTGACTAAGGTATGCAACTTGTCCCTCAAAACGGCCACGGTGCCAGAAGATTGGAGGATGGCAAATGTCACGCCTATCTTTAAAAAGGGAAAGAGGGGGGACCCGGGAAACTATAGGCCGGTCAGCCTAACATCCATACCGGGTAAGATGGTGGAATGCCTCATCAAAGATAGGATCTCAAAACACATAGATGAACAGGCCTTGCTGAGGGAGAATCAGCATGGCTTCTGTAAGGGTAAGTCTTGCCTCACGAACCTTATAGAATTCTTTGAAAAGGTCAACAGGCATGTGGATGCAGGAGAACCCGTAGACATTGTATATCTGGACTTTCAGAAAGCGTTCGACACGGTCCTTCACCAAAGGCTACTGAAAAACTCCATAGTCAGGGAATTAGAGGACAGGTCCTCTCATGGATTGAGAACTGGTTGAAGGCCAGGAAACAGAGAGTGGGTGTCAATGGGCAATTTTCACAATGGAGAGAGGTGAAAACCGGTGTGCCCCAAGGATCTGTCCTGGGACCGGCGCTTTTCAACCTCTTCATAAATGACCTGGAGACAGGATTGAGCAGTGAGGTTGCAAAGTTTGCAGATGACACCAAACTTTTCCGAGTGGTGAAGACCAGAAGTGATTGTGAGGAGCTCCAGAAGGATCTCTCCAGACTGGCAGAATGGGCAGCAAAATGGCAGATGCACTTCAATGTCAGTAAGTGTAAAGTCATGCACATTGGGGCAAAAAATCAAGACTTTAGATATAGGCTGATGGGTTCTGAGCTGTCTGTGACAGATCAGGAGAGAGATCTTGGGGTGGTGGTGGACAGGTCGATGAAAGTGCAGTGGCAGTGAAGAAGGCCAGTTCTATGCTTGGGATCATTAGGAAGGGTATTGAGAACAAAACGGCTAACATTATAATGCCGTTGTACAAATCGATGGTAAGGCCACACCTGGAGTATTGTGTCCAGTTCTGGTCACCGCATCTCAAAAAAGACATAGAGGAAATGGAAAAGGTGCAAAAGAGAGTAAGATGATTACGGGGCTGGGGCACCTTCCTTATGAGGAAAGGCTACGGCGTCTGGGCCTCTTCAGCCTCGAAAAGAGACGCCTGAGGGGGGACATGATTGAGACATACAAAATTATGCAGGGGATGGACAGAGCGGATAGGGAGATGCTCTTTACACTCTCACATAACACCAGAACCAGGGGACATCCACTAAAATTGAGTGTTGGGCGGGTTAGGACAGACAAAAGAAAATATTTCTTTACTCAGCGTGTGGTCGGTCTGTGGAACTCCTTGCCGCAGGATGTGGTGCTGCCGTCTAGCCTAGACGCCTTTAAAAGGGGATTGGACAAGTTTCTGGAGGAAAAATCCATTATGGGGTACAAGCCATGATGTGTATGCGCAACCTCCTGATTTTAGAAATGGGTTATGTCAGAATGCCATATGCAAGGGAGGGCACCAGGATGAGGTCTCTTGTTATCTGGTGTGCTCCCTGGGGCATTTGGTGGGCCGCTGTGAGATACAGGAAGCTGGACTAGATGGGCCTATGGCCTGATCCAGTGGGGCTGTTCTTATGTTTTTATGTTCTTAAATGTGCTGTAAGGCATATTTGTGACAACTTGGGAGTGAGCTGCACCAGTGGGAAGGCCTGTGCCACCCCACTGACACTACATCCACCACAGCAGCTGTCAGATGAGGTAAGAAATGCAGAAGGGAAGGTGGAAAGGAGGTTGGGAGGGGCATTTCTGGGTGGGAGAAGGCAAAAGGGGGGCAGTTCTGATCCAGGAGGCGATGGGATTGGCGGAGCAGTCCTCCACTGTATCCTAACCCTCATCCTGAGCCTTCCGGCATTACACTGGGCTGCTTGGACTTGTGCCTGCTGTTTAGCAGGTTCAGATGCAACTAGCCTCATAGGGCAGGCTGGGAGGAAAAAGGAGGCATAAGGAGGAAAAGATTCCCTTACCCCAAGGAGTCTTCCATCCTGCTCTGAAGCTGTGTTGGATACCGTAGAGGCTACGTGGCTGGGCCAGCACACAAATGTGCACTGGCCCAGTAGAACAGGAATGGCGCTGGAACAGAGTGAGTTTGTGCTGGCCCAGGCAGGCTGGCACAGGAGGTGGGGAAGGATGGAACAAGGTAGGAACGGAGTGTGAGAAGGGTATGTTTCAGGGCAGGGGAAGGGCGGCCCACGGGGAAGAGCAGGCCCTCGAGGGGGTGAGTTTGTGCTGGCCCAGGCAGGCTGGCACAGGAGGTGGGAGAGGATGGAGCAAGGTAGGAATGGAGTGTGAGAAGAGTATGTTTCAGGACAGGGGAAGGGTGGCCTAGAGGGAAGATCAGGCCCTTGAGGGGGTGGGGCTGGCCATGGCAGCAGAGGCCAGATTCCAACCCAAGTTTGAATCTACTCAGCGCCAAGTTGGCACTACTCAGGTCACTTGGATCTGCGCCTGTGAAATCATGGGTGCAAATCCGAGTAGCCCCATAGGGCTGCCTGTGGTGTTGCTCAGGGTAAGGGAACGGAAATCCCCTTTTTCCGAGTTGTGCTCTAGGCCACACAAAACCTCAGCTAGATATAGCGCAGGCCAGTCGGCCTGCCTGTTCCAGCGCAGCTTAGGGTTGCAATCTTAGGATTGTTGAAAGGAAACATCAGGATAATGCATATGAAGTGTTTTACCTACACTGAAAGCACTATACAAATATTAAAAGTATTATTTTAAAAAATGTTTTTTACTACATGGAATTTATTTTCTTGTAGGGAAATTGAAAAGTTTGAAGCAGCTCCCAAACCTCTTTGTCTAAGGATCTCAAGTCAGAGCATGTTAAATGTGTAAGAGAATTATGCAATTTTTCAGAACTTGGGCTCCCCCTTCTGGTCATACTGAAACAAACAAGAAGATTCTTTGCACGGTTAAAAGGATTCTGAATGAACCGTCTTTGGAAAGGAACTCAACTTTTGAACAGTTAGGGCGCAATCCTAACCCCTTATGTCGGTGCTTTCCAGCACCGACATAAGGGCAATGCAGCTCTGAGGTAAGGGAACTAACATTCCCTTACTTTGAGAGGCCTCTGTGAGTGCCACCCAACTGCAGGATGCAGCACATGTCCCATTGGCACCGCTATGCCAGTGCTGGAAAGCACTGACATAGGGGGTTAGGATTGCACCCTTAATTGCACATACATGCATGCACACAGATACACACATCGTAGAAGAGGTCTGTTCCCTCAGGTGAGTTTGTCTACTCTCAGTGAGTGGCCTAGATTAGTGGTTCTCAAACTGTGAATTGTGACCTGATTTTTGGTGAGTAGTGGGCCAGTGCCGGCTGAATGCACAAGGCATTCTGGGGTGCTACCTGGAAGCCACAAGGGATTCAGGGGTGTGATGTGGTCAATGAAGTGGGTTGTGCGCTATAGCCACCCAGAAGCCGCAAGGCATTCTATGGCGCTATCTGGAAGCGACAAGGCATTCTGGGGTCACCGCAGCCAATGAAGTGGGTTGCTGTGGCAAAAGGATTGAGAAGCACTGCTGTAGATTAAGCTATACAAAGGCTATGCAACATTCAGGGGTTACCAAGGTGTGTGTTGCAATGTCCTAGGACAGTGATTCCCAACCTTTTTTTTCATTGGGACCCCCTTTTTAGGTACGACAACCTGCTGGGACGCCCAGAAGTGATGTCATTAAGCAGGAAGAAGGAAGTGACATCATTGTGCAGGCAGGACCAGAAGTGATGATATTAAATAGGAAGTGAAGTCCTTGTTTTTAATAAATCACACTTTTTGAATAAATCACATTTTTAAAGTTTTACTCAGAAACAGCCCCACTAATAAACAACCCCATTTGCAGAAATAGATGGATGGAAAATGTGTGTGTGTGTGTGTGTGTGTGTGTGTGTGTGTGTGTGCGTGTGTGTGAGAGAGAGAGAGAGAGAGAGAGAGAGAGAGAGAGAGAGAGCCATTAGAGATGACTAGTTTTCAGCTGTTCGCAAATGTATATTATTATGTCTCCATATTGCAGTTGGGGAGCAGAGGTACAAAGGGAACCAGCTTGTCTGAGGTTGCCTGAAGCCAGGGAGTGGAGGCTCACAACCCCAACCTGACACTTCCTTTGCTAACTTATACAAGCAATCAGTGGCAAGCAAAACATTCCACTGCATGCACACATGCAACGTCATGCAGAATGAAGCAGGCAGAAAGACAGACAGGGAAGGGGAGGGGATGCAGTGAAAAAAGCAATATACAGCACCATATTAATTTCAGGATGGGAGCAGAAGCCTGCATGAATGGAAAGAAAATTAGGTGGACTACTGGGGTGGGGGGGAGCACATGGAAGAAGGAAGTGAGTTGGAATGGAGGTCTAGCCATAGCCCGTGATCTGCAGCCTACTCCCAAAAGCCCTCTCTTCTTGCCCCCTGCTGCTCTACCACCATCTTCCAATACAGATCTTGACTCTCACTGCTTGACCTGTCCCTATCTTTAGGGATAGGGACATATAAAACTTATATTAAACTTCACAGCCCAGACCTTTCAGATCTACAACTGCTGATAATGTTTATGTCTGCAGTCCCTGACCTCTTTCTTCCTCTCCCCCAAGTTCATGCCCCCTTTTCATCCTGATCCTCTTTCCCACACACTGAGACTGACCTAGTCATGCACAGGGAAGGCATGACAAGTCCACACAGAGACCCAGGAGAGACTTCACTGCATGCACACACACCCAGACGAGCCCAAGGCAAAGCTGGCTTAAGCTGCAGCCAGAGGCATTGAAGAAGTGGCACTTTAATAGGGAACCCCTTTCCTAGCCTTTCCCTTTCCCTTTCCTAGAAACCCCCACAGTTCCTAGCTGCTAATTTTGCTAAGGTAGGGACCCCAGCAGGCACAGGGAAGACAATATCTTTTGTAAACATAGTAAAGAAACATACTCGCCACCAAACAATAAAAAACTATCACTGCAAGAACAACCACTAACTCTCATGCTCTTACCATGTTCTCTGTCTTCCACCTCACCAATCATATTCTTAAGCTCTGCCTTTCAGAGCTTTGCCAGTCTAGCTCTCCATAACTCCCTGAAAATCGCTTGCAGCCCTCTTGGGAGTCCCAATCAATGCCCTAGGCGTTGCAGCACATTCACAGGGCTGCCACAGGATGTCCTGTCAGGGCCAGCCTTAACCCAATTTCCATGATTTCACAAAATTCACCCTGCACTGACGAGCCCCACACTAGTGCAGTAAACGGATCACTTGCTGCTGCAACCAGGATCTCTGCATGTTGGAGGCCAGTGGGTCTGCCCGCCCTTGTCCGATTGGCCCAAAATGGGCCTCCGGGAAGCAGTTGGCAGTGATGTCATCCCATTACCGCCAACTATTTCTGGGTGCCGTGCTTCATGCATGGCACCACTGGCACGCGCCTCGCCATGACTGCAATCACTGTGGCTATATGAGAGGCCCCACCACTCCTGGGGCTGGCTGTATCTCTAGTAGCCCTTCTTGCCTGTTCCCTGGGGACATCATCTTGGATCTTATGAACTCTCCCCTGTAAGGGGTGAGAAGGTCAGGGGTACAGTCTGGAAGGGTGAGGCGGGACCCTGTGGAAAGAGTGATAAGGGTAGGAGGACCCCCTGCTAGGGGGTGAGGGCAGGGGGATAGCCAAAAAACTGGAACCAGTGGATTGTTAGTATCAAAATGTCATCTCTCAGCTGATTGTTGCCTTGGATCTGTAGGACATTTCTTTCCCCCAACTATGTAACCTTTCCATGTTACTTCACAGATTGTAATAATTCCACAAGTTTTATTTGGAAAAAAATTTAATACTTTAGATTCTACACAATGCACACAATAGCAGCTTAATTTACAGAATCTATGGAGAGTTGATAACTTAGGTTTTAATTTAGAGTAATTCAAGCCGTTTCAGTACAAGCAGAAATACAGCACTGAACTGTTGATATTTATGGTTGAAAGCAGACAATGCAAGTTTTCACTTTTTTCTTAATCCATGGTACTTCCCCACACCATGGAATAAAAATGCATTTGGCAAGCATTGCATCTCTCAATGTACTAAGCTGTTCAGTAGTCAAACTTGTTAGTTCAATTCAAACTAGCATTATTGTATATGATGGATCTCAGTTGCCGGTTTTGTATTTTATATATATTCCCCCCGAAACACATCCTGTTTTAGCTGCACTGAATTTTAACATTCAACTTAATATGTATCTTTATTCCAAATAATCCTGAAATACATCCAATGCTGTAGTTATACTAAATATTTAACGTCAGTATGTATCTTTATTCTAAATAAGCACTGAGCTACATAGCTTTGAATCAATGTGTAGTGACAAGTGACACATGGTTCCATGGGGTCCTTGTTTATCATATGCAGCTATTTTGGTAATGCAACTCACTTCAGAATTCACCTTAGCAATTCCATGGGACTTGCCTACTGTAGCAGCTTGAATTCTCAACAGTGATGCCTAGGGGCTAGCCAGAGTAAACTGTGCATATAGTAGAATACAGCCACAGCCCTTGGGTTTATACAGCCTCCCTACTGTATGTAATGGAACCTGGTGTATGAACTGGAAGATATGTTTTTGAATTATTGTACAAGTAGGGACTGCACATAAGATCCCTGCTTTCAAGAAACTGAGCAGGCCCAGAGAAAAATTGCTATACAGTGCCTGTATACTAAAGCATGAACCAGAACCTATGTGTAATGGGAAAAGGTATAAGCCCAAAGCTCACTCCTATATGGAATTTACATGCCTGAAACACACAAATTGCCCTACCTGCCTACTTGCCCTCAATTGTTACCTCTACTGCTCTTATCCTACTTTGTCCAGCAGAATGGTAGTATGCAAAATCCTTGGGCCAGGGAAGTCTTTGCTTGCATCCAAAAGCATTTTGAACATTGGTGGGAGTGTATAAGCTTCTTGTAAACTGATGGCTATTTGACCCTTTAGTTAATCGAAGGTTATGATCCTAAAAATACATGTGAAGGGAAGCCCCATACTGAAAGAAGTGGTGGAATTCTGGACTGTCCCACTTCAAACAGCAGGGTTAATATTAAAATGCTTCCCCATGCAAAACACATCTCACTGTATATGCTAAATGGACACATTGACAAAGGTTTAGAGCAGACCTCTGCTTGATTTGCTGGCTGTCTCCAAGTTTTTTTTTTTGGAGGGGGGGGGGGAAGAGAAAGGGAAAGATTCTAAAACTGTACCCTACACTTGCAGTCTGAAGTAGAAGAATCCAAAATTCTAGTACTTTGCTCTGTGTAATGAGGTCCACACCATTGTTCTACCTCTGTTACAATAGAGGGTCACATTGTAAAATTAGTAATGTGACAATTACAAAGAAACAATGCCATGCTTAAACTGAGAATTGAATAATTATGGTTTGAGGTTCTTAAAGCATGGAGTTAGCCAGCCTGATACCACTCTAGTCCTATGGAAAGGAATATGGCAGACAGAACTGCACAGCTAGGAAAAAATATTTTTAAGTTGCTGCAGGCCAGATAAAAACTTGTGGTGGGTTAGATATGGCCCCTGGGCTGTAGCTTGGAGATCTGTGCTCTACAGGACTCTATGTTCTCCAGGTGTCCTTTATACCCTTCTCAACTCCTAGCCCCTCAATCATAAACCCCAGCATGGCACTACAAGCCATTTTCAAAACTTGGGGAAAGCCAAAACCAATTTACAAAGTAGCACAGGGTGGATCCCTGTTGTGAAAATAGATACCAACTATGTTGATCAAGAACTAGCCAACTGCCACACCTAGTGCTTTTTAGAGACTGTGGTCTATGGGTTTTGAAATCACTGAATGGTAGAGTTCTGTGAAACTACTCTTTCAGACTATCTCGCTCCACTGAACTGCCACTTTTTAGTGACTGTTGAAGCTACTGGGTAGCTAGAATCCATCTTAAGCCCTTGCAGAAATTCTACAGCAAAGTTTAAATCAAGATATTACACAACTGGCTGTGTAGGGAAACTCAAAAACAAGAAAGAAAGGTAAAAATCGCTCAGCCAGTTTATAGTTGCCCAAGGAAATGAATCTTTGAAAAGCACCATGCTCTTGTTTTAAATGCACTTGATTTATAAAGAAAACAAAGACACAGTGAAAGGGAAGACACAGTGAAAGGGTTTTTTTTTAATTACATGATTGGGTAGTACGGTAGTTATCCTGACTGTACTCATTCAAGCGCAATTACACATTTCTATAACTTATGACACAAGAACAAGTACGTGCATTTAACCATCCATGATCAAAGTTCTCTGGCTGACGAGAAAGATTTTTTGGTGTTAGATACAATGTATGTAAAAATAGAAAGTTTAAAAACCAATCTCATCACAGAGAGTCACTTCCATTTGTTTGGTGAAATAAATAAGGCAGCAGGCAGCCATTACTTAGAAGTGGAATCCTTAAGGTATGCTATTAAATCTGCCCTCTCCCCCTTCTTCTTAATGCCAGCAAAGATCATCTTAGTTCCTGGAATATACTTCTTGGGGTTTTCCAAGTATTCCATCAGTGTTTCTTCGCTCCAGACTATACCTAGAAAAAACAAAACACAACAACACAGTTATAGATATAACTAGTTAAATATTTGGTGTTCTGTATACAAATTTGTACATCTTCCTCCTACAAAAATTCTATATGCTATTTTAGTCTAAACAGGTAGTTTGCAAGGCATCTATACATAAACGAATGAAGGCCAGCAATAGATTTAGACCAGGGATGCCCAAATCCCGGCCCGGAGGCCATTTGTGGCCCTCGGAGGCTCCCAATCTGGCCTGCAGGGAGCCCCCAGTCTCCAATGAGCCTCTGGCCCTCCAGAGACTTGCTGGAGCCCGTGCTGCCCTGAAGCAACAGCTCTCAGTGTGAGGAAGACTGTTCGACCTCTCACCTGAGCTGTGGGACGAGGGCTCCTTCCACTACTTGCTATTTCACGTCTGTTATGCAGCAGCGAAGGAAAGGCTGGCCTTGCTTTGTGCAAGGCCTTTTATGGGCGTTGAGCTACTGCAAGACCTTCATTCATTCGTTCCATCTCAAATATATTCATTTATGTAAATTTATTCAAATTTTAAATACAAATTCTTTTTTTCCCTGGCCCCCAACTCAGTGTCAGAGAGACTATGTGGCTCTCCTGCCAAAAAGTTTGGACACCCCTACTTTATATGGACACTGACAGCTTAGAGAATAATTCTTGTTAACAAGGGTTTAACTGAGGGAATATGAAAGCCTAAACTTAGTTCTGAATAAGCTCTCATTCTGACCTGTTTGAATTTACTCATGATCACAGCCTTCTGTAGCATTTTTTAATAAAAACACCATAAATTGGCTTTGTTTCAAAATGATACCTTTCAACTGTATCTTTGGCAACAGCACCTTATCCAGCTAGCTCTTTTTAAAAAAAATTGTATCTTTAGAGAGGGCCGGGAATGCAGAAAAGACTAGTTTTGGTTGCATTGAGCTCACAAGTAATATAAAGAAGTGATGATGGGACTGTCCCCAGGTAGTACAGCAGTTAAGTGGCCACTTAAATAAAGAGAAACAGAGCAGGTAAAGGGCTAGAATTAGAATAGACTGAATTTGAGGGAATGCAAGAGTTTTAGGATGGTGAAAGAAGACATTGCAGAATGACCTGGTCACCAGAAAGGTGATCCATTCTTGAGGAGCATGACAAGCCTCTGCTACTAGGTACCTTCCCTTTGTTGCTTCTAGTTTCTTTGCAAGATCTTACATCTGATTTGCAAGACTGATAGAACAATTTGGTTCCACCTTTGTTTTTGGTTTTACCTTTGCTTTTGTTGGCTTCTGTGTAAGAGAAACCATCAGCTTGACCAGTTTTCCGACCAAAAAGACCATGCAGATTGGGGCCAGTCTTGTGTTTGCCTCCTTTTTCAACTGTGTGGCACTGTGCACACTTCTGAACAAAGATCTTCTTGCCTTTTTCAATGTCTCCCATTTTCAGTGCTGAGGAAAAAAAACACAAGAAAAGTATTTCAATGTTAGTTGGGTTCATCTCAGATATATGTGAAGCCAGGCAGGAATACAAAATGTTTTTTGGCTAGACACTTCTGAAACTGCCCATGAGGGAAAAAATGTGCACGCACACACACTTTTAACAGACAATCCCCAAGAATCAGGTACCCAAGCTTCTCAATCTGATGTGCTTTATGGATACATAATTTCTATTAGATGAAATATTTAGGAGGACAACATGGTGATGCAAACTACATCACTGATCTAGTGAAAATAAGCATTTGTTCTCGAGTCTAAATGCCTTTCAATAAAAGTCACTCAAATGGCTGACCTAATGCACCAAAGTATCAGAGCTACTTGATTCTATCTCACAATTTATACCGTGAATGTCTCTATACATTGTCTTGGGGAATTAGGGAAGGAGACCAGATTGATTTCCATCTACTAGTTTTGGAAACCTGGAATCAAGAGGCAGCAATCCAATGACCTCAACAGTCAACCAAATCAGTCTGCAAAGGAGTGTACCTGAATATAGATACAGTAACTACTGTATCTCAAGCTCCTGCCCACTTATGGAAAATCTATACATTCGATCAATGGAAATCAAGTATGCAGTGCTAAGCTGTCTCCCTGATTTAAAAAGATGTCCTTACATAGTAACTATTATGATACTGTCTTTGCCAGTGTGCAAAACCACAACTTGCAAAAAACATCACAAGGTAACAAAGAATGAGAACTCTGACCTCCAAAAGCTGTACAAGAACCACTGCCAACCCGGCTCCAGTTGAATGCCCAAGGACATGTCCTCAAGATCAGGTATATCACGGATTCATTAGCCCTTCCCAAACACGCTTTGGTCCATTCAAGGCAAGGGTGTGTGCGTGCGCATGAAGCACCTTAAGGGCCCAATCCGATCCAGCTTCCCAGCCACAATTCAGCCCCAAAGCTAAGGAAAGACATTCCTGTAACCTTGAGGAGACCTCCATGACTCCTTATGGCAGGATGCAGATCACACCCCAGTGGCACAGTTGCATCAGTGCTGGAAAACTGGACAGGACTGGGCCCTAAAACCGTTACATGGAGTGGCATACATGTGGCTGCAGATCAAAGAACAGCCCTTTCCCATGCTTACTTAAGGGTGGCAAGTTCTAATCTGCATCAGAGGCTGCGAGGAGGGCAGGAGTTCACGGAAGGTCAGTCAGACTGCTCCTTAAGGCAGAAACATTATGGCTCCACTTTGCCCCCCCCCAATGTGAAAAGCTCCCGACTACCGCCAAGGTCGCAGGAACCGGGCCCAGCAGCAGTAGTCCCCGCTACTGCTTCCTCCATCCTGTCCAACAGAAGGGCAGATGCACGAGAACTGTGCCAAGCACTGAGTCACTACAGTGGGGGGTACGGAGAACCACCGTCCGGCATCAGGAGAGAGATAAAGGGGGGGTGCTGTGGGCTCTGGCAATGAACATTCATTCACCTCCTAAAGGCATCCACGTGGATGCTGCTTGAGAGGCACATAAAGCATCGCTTCCCCTCCCTTCCACACTGTGCCTCCCTACCCCACTCCGAGAGCCCAATTCTAGGCACGTCTACTCAGAAGTAGGTTCCACTATAGTCAATGGGGCTTACTCCCAGGTAAGTGCGGCTAGGATTGCAGCCACAGAATCCAAACCTATGCATGCTGACTCAGTAGTGCCATTATAATCAATGGGGCTTACTCCCCAAGTTCAGATAGGATTGCAGCCACAGAGGCCAGATCCTATGCATCTGGCAGATTCCACTGTAGTCAATGGGGCTTACTCCCAAGTAAGTGTGGGATAAGATTTCAGCCAGTCAATCCTAGACATGTCTACTCAGAAGCAGGTCCCATTATAGTCAATGGGGCTTACTCCCTAAGTGCGGCTAGGATGGCAGCCACTGAGGCACGTCCGCTCAGGAGTAGGATCCATTACAGTCCATGCGGGAGGGCTCGCTCCCAGGTCAGGGTGGGACTGGACTGCAGCCTGCAAGAGGCGGCGCATGCAGGCTGCAATCCTCCCCCACACTCACCTGGGAGTAAGCCCCATTGACTGTAGTGGCACTTACTTCCGAGTAGACGTGGGGGAGGGAGCCAGTGGCTTGAAAGGCGAGCCTGTGCATAGGCTCGTGGAAGAAGAGCGCGACCGCCTGGCTCAACAGAAGCGCCAGGCGGAGAGGCAGGAGATGCCCCCAAAGACCAGGGGAAGCTGCTGCTGCTCCCCTGCCCCGCGTGGCGGGCTCTGCAGGCCCCCTGGTGGCAAAGAGGGGGCTGGACGAGGCGAGCCTCTCTGGGCCTGCCCCAGCTGGGCTCTCTGGAGGGCCCTGGGCGGCCCGGAGCGGGGAAAGCGGCGCCACGTGGAGCCTGGTCCGGCCTGGCCCGTCCCCGCCTCACCACCCTGACCTTGGGCAGGCCTCGCCTCGACCACCCGCTGAGAGGTCGCTTCTCGGGCAGGGCCGCCCCTCAGGCGCCTTCCCGCTCAGGCCGGACCCGTCGCCCCCCACAGGCCCCCTCCCCTCATCGTTACCCGTGAAGCAGACGAAGCGATGTCCGTTAGCCGCGGCTCCGCACCTACGTCAGCCCTCCTGTCAAGCGTCCGGGAGAGAAACCCAAGGGCACCCCGTACTCAGGTCTATGTAACCGGTGTCTCTGCAACCAAACGCTCCTCCTAACGAACTCCCCCAGCGGGCCAATCGGGTGCCGCTTAAGTGTAGAATGATTGGTCCACGCATGTGTCAATCAGGGAAGGCGGCTCAGCAAGGTAGGCTGCATCCAAAAGGAACTCGGGTAGCCGGCTTCGTGCGCGCGCAGTGACGCAGGACGGAGAGGAAGCTGCGCATGCGCAGAAGGGTAGCGGCGGCAAGGTCAAGAGTGGTGGAGGAGGAGTGGGTTGGGCTGTGTCACATGAGCTGGGAGAATGACGCAAAGCGGGAATTTCTCCTGGTGTGGGCGGAGCCTGGAGGGAATGTGGGAGGAGCCTGGAGGGAGATGCTATCTCCTGTTGCAACACTCCAAGCACTGATTCCAGCCAGGGCAGGTAGTTGAAGGGGATGTTTGCAGGCACAGAATAATGTTGCAGTATAAGGCAACCTGTTCCTGTGCTTTAGGCTCTTCTCTCTGCTTTGTAGGCCAATAATGTTGCAATGTCAGGTCAAGCAGGAGCAGAAAGTGGAACTTCTCAGGACATCAGCGCTTCCCACATTTTTTTGACTGGCCCTTGACCTACTGGGCCATTGGCTGCAGCTCCCCATTAGGGCTACACTCCTATACATCAGTGCTTCTCAAACTGTGGGTCGCGAGCCAATTTCAGGTGGGTCCACATTCATTAAAAAAATTTTTTTTTAATATATTAGATTTGATGCTACCATATGCAGTATGTGACTGCATTTGGGGAAATGTTACAGACCTGTACTTTTAACAAGCTACAATGTATATTCTTTTAACAATGATAGTCAATGGGACTTACTCCTGGGTCAGTGAAGGTAGGACTGCAGCCTAGGATTGTTGAAAAATTTCCCTGCTTGATGATGTCACTTGCGGTCATCACGTGGGTCCTGACAGATTCTCATTCTAAAAAGTGCTAAATGTGTGAGAACCACTGCTATACATTGTATAGGGTGGTAGGCTTTTTTGCAAGGACTCTGCGGCTCCCCTGGTTGGTTTCAGTGGCTCCTCAGGGAGCCACAGTTTGCAAACCGCTAAGAACATAAGAACAGCCCCACTGAATCAGGCCATAGACCCATCTAGTCCTCTGTATCTCACAGCGGCCCACCAAATGCCCCAGGAAGCACACCAGATAACAAGAGACCTCATCCTTGTTTTTTTTGTTTTTTTTTAATATGTTGTTAGCCGCCCTGGGTCCCGTTAGGGAGAAGGGCGGGATAAAAATAAAGTTTTATTATTATTATTTTTATTATTATCCTGGTGCCTCCCTTGCATTTGCATTCTGACATAGCCCATTTCTAAAATCAGGAGGTTGCACATACACATCATGGCTTGTAACCTGTAATGGATTTTTCCTCCAGATACTTGTGCAATCCCCCTTTAAAGGCATCCAGGCCAGATGCTGTCACCACATCCTGTGGCAAGGAGTTCCACAGACCAACCACATGCTGAGTAAAGAAATATTATCTTTTGTCTGTTCTAACTCTCCCAACACTCAATTTTAGCGGATGTCCCCTGGTTCTGGTGTTACGTGAGAATGTAAAGAGCATCTGTCTATTCACTCTATCCTTCCCATGCATAATTTTATATGTCTCAATCATGTCCCCCCTCAGGCGCCTCTTTTCTAGGCTGAAAAGGCCCAAATGCCGTAGCCTTTCCTCATAAGGAAGGTGCCCCAGCCCAGTAATCATCTTAGTCGCTCTCTTTTGCATCTTTTCCATTTCCACTATGTGTTTTTTGAGATGCGGTGACCAGAACTGGACACAATACTCCAGGTGTGGCCTTACCATCCATTTGTACAATGGCATTATAATATTAGCCGTTTTGTTCTCAATACCTTTTCTAATGATCCCAAGCATAGAATTGGCCTTCTTCACTTCTGCTGCACACTCGGTCGACACTTTCATCGAACTGTCCACTACCACCCTAAGATCTCTCTCCTGATCTGTCATTACAGGGTAGCTTGAGGATTACAGCACCGCATTGAAAAATATCTCTAAGGCCCTTCTCATACATCACCTGTTCCTTCCTGCGCTGTGTTTACATGTGTATGTTGGGACTGAGGGCCCAATCCTCTACAGCTCCAGCACTGCCACTGGGTGTTGTAAACATGAGCACGGAGTGCCTGCAGCAAGCCAGTGCTAGTCGGCTCTGGGCCCAGCACTGGACGGATGCAGCCTGGAGAGTGCTAGTCAGTGTTGGGCCCAGCACTGGACAGACAGGCGGTAAGGTTTTTCAGGATGGGGGGAGGTGTTCCTTCCTCCTCTTCCCACTGTCACCTTCTGGCTCAGGGTCCAAGCTGAGCCCATCCCACAGGCCCCTCTCCCTGTGGGGTGGGCTCTCCTGGAGGAACTGACCCAGGAGAAGGGGTGGAGACTGGGGCAGGCTCTGTAACCATATCCGATCCTCCTTCTCAACTTGGGCAGCCTGACGTGGGACTCCTCGGGTCTGCACCAACTCAAACATGGGCACAGAGCCAAGAAGACCCATTGTCACCAGCTGCGTCTATCCAGGGTAAGGGAGCAAATGCTCCGTTCACCTGAGGAGACCTCCAGTGGTGTCTCGGCGCCCACAGGATCCTGCAGTCGCCATTTTGGCACCACTGGATCTATAGGTGCTGGGAACCATAGAACTAGGCTTTCGGGGGGGGGGGGTTAAGTCTTCTAAAACCAAGTGTATGTTCCAGGTTGTGTAGTTTTTACCTTCATGTTATAGATGCGAGAAATGCAAACAAACAAAAACTATGTTAGCACTTTTTGTGGAAATGGATGGTCTCTTGCCCCTCTCCCCACAAGCTCAGTTCTCTTGGAAGGGAGACAGAGGAAGATGTCAGACCACTGCTTCTGCCCTACCACACTGTTAAGAGGAGTATTTAGTACCAATTGTGCTGTGTGAGGAACAGAAAGAGGCAGCCAAAGAAATATATTTATATTGCTGAGACCATTTTCATCCAACCTTGCATGGTTCACAAGCTCAAATATTAAATATTTTTGTTTATATGCATCAATCATTTTTTAGAAATATGAATGTTTCAGTAGATACCAGGAAACAGCTGTCTGTTTAAGTCTTGGAGCAGTTTAATCATTTTCTATTGTGACCCCATTTGTTTATAAAAGTCACCTGCTGCTTGCTTTTCATTTAATACCCATGTGTGGTTTTTTTAAAAGGTTTGCTTGAAGCTAGAAAATTGATTGGACAATCATTAAGTTGACTGAATGGCAAAGGTCACTAGACTGCATTGTCTACAGAGCATTTTGTTTTCTGTATATTTTATGGTAACCATAAAAAATATATTACATCATGCAACTTTTTCTCCAAATGAAGAAGCTGGACTGTTTCAACAGCTGAGCAAGAAAAGTCAGACTGCTTGTCTCCTTCCTGTTGCAGAACACTTTAAAGCACCTGATCCCCACGTTGCTTGACAGGTAGCATCCCTAGCTAGAAATTTGTCCAATGCACTATTTTGCTAATGTTGCTTCTCTCTAGTGAGATTTGGGTGCACAACAGGTCACCTGCAACAAGCCATTTCACTTTCTTTTTCTTTGCACAGGAGGCTGCATGAGAATAAAGAAGTAAAGCAAAAGGCAGTACAAGAATCTACATCCTAACATAAAGGGTCATGGAAAGATGGCAGATTGCTTTCTGGCAGATCGCTTGCTTTTTACAGGTATGCTAGTTATGAAAAGAGAATGTCCATTATGAAAATTCCCATTATGCCATTATGACATTCACAAGACTATCACAGGAAGATGGTGTACTGCATGTTCTATCTAGACTGCAGAGCTTTTCAGCCTTTTCTTTTTGAAGTTCCATTTTTCTAAATGTCACTGTTTGTGGGTACCACTTTTTCAAGTACCATCACTGTACAGAGATAGTTGCTGTGCACCAGAGTGGACTGAATGCCCCACAGCTCTGGCTTCTTACTGTACTTACTTTTTCCTTCCTCCAGTCATGCCTCTTTTGAAGGGCCAGGCAGCGGCATGGCTGCATCTTGCCCGCACTAGTGCACAACCGACCCAGTCATCTCCATTTCCATTGGGACTGAGACAGGCAAGACAATGCCATGTAGTCACCATGACAGTGGGGCCAAGTATCACCTGCCATACTGTGAAGTACCACCAGTGGTACAGTTAGCACTGGTTGAAAAACACTGATCTTGACTGAGACATGCCATTACCAGGACTTAAGCCTTCCCTGTCTATTGTCCAAATGAGCTCTAGAAGAGAACCTCATGAAACCAAATGCAAATGTTGACCATGTGGGATAAACTTCAGTAGAAGAATATTTTGGAACAAGTTCTTGGTATTGAGATTAGTGCGTTCTGTACTTTCTTATCCTCGCAGAATGCAAACTAACATCATCTTGTACAACATACATCTTGGAGGAAATGAGATGTGCATGGACTTGTACAAGACTGAGATTAAGAAATCCCAGACATTGAATCAATCAAGCAGGGGCAGCATGTTACTCCGAGGCAGGCTAATTGAGATTTACAAAGATTTTACAGTACAGTACAGTACAGTACAGTACAGTACAGTACAGTACAGTACAGTACAGTACGTCTTCATGCCTTTAAAGAGAGAGATCTTGGGATGCTTGTGGACAGCTCGATGAAAGTGTTGACCCAATGTGTGGCAGAAGTGAAGAAGGCTACTTCCATGCTTGGGATCATTAGAAAAGGAATTGAGAATAAGACAGCTAATATTATAATGCTGTTGTACAAATCGATGGTAAGGACACACCTAGAGTATTGTGTCCAGTTCTGGTCGTTACATCTCAAAAAAGGATATAGTGGAAATCGTAAAGGTGCAGAAGAGAGAAACCAAAATGATTCGTGGACTGGGGCATCTCCCTTATGAGGAAAAGCTACAGTGCTTGTGGCTCTTCAGTCTAGAAAAGAGGCACCTGAGGGGAGACATGATTGAGACGTACAAAATTATGCAGGAATGTTCTTCTCACATAACACCAGAACCAGGGGACATCCACTAAAATTGAGTGTTGGGACAGTTAGGACAGACAAAAGAAAATACTTCTTTACCCAGCGTGTAATTAGCTCCTTGCCACAGGAAGTAGTGATGGCATCTTGCCTAGATGCCTTTAAGAGGGGATTGGACAAATATCTGGAGGAAAAATTAATCATAGGTTACAAGTCATGGTAGCTATGTGCAAGCTCCTGGTAGTCTACCTCAAGTTGCCAGATGCAGGGTAGGGCACCAGGAGGCAGGTTGTGTCTTGTTGTCTTGTGTGCTCCCTGAAACATTTGGTGGGCCACTGTGAGATATAGGAGGCTTGACTAGATGGGCCTTTGGCTTGATCCAGTGGGGCTCTTCTTATGTTCTTATGATGTGAGCCCCCCACTGGTAGTGCAGTGTGCCTTGTCAGTTGTGAAAAAATCGATCTCAAGCCTTGACAATGTTAGCGCCTTGTCAGCGTGCTGTGAGATGAAAAGGGTTGAAAATAGCTGTTTAAACATTAGAAAATGTGGGAAAATTTTTTGAAAGGAAAAGCCCAATTGCAAGCTGGAGAGTTTGTCTGAGATTTTAATTACCATCTTGTTTTTGAAAGGCTGCCATTGGGTGTCAGTGAAAAAAACGGGCATCGATGCCTTGGAATTTGTGTTTTTTGCCTTCCCTGTCATGATCTCTGAGGTCCCTTATTCCTCCTTTTGTCAGCTCGCGTAAACGTTTGATTGTATCAGTTTTCGTAAAAGCATCCTGGATATCAAGTAACTTCGTTTGAGGATGAGCCACCCCACAATTAGGAATCCATTCAGGGAATGAGCTGCTTGTTGCAATGTCTTGGAGATCGGAAGTGTGCTGGTGGTCCTGTTGGTCGTCCGGCTTTGCAGACCATAAGTAGTCTTCCGAGCTTGGTTTACTGAGGCTGATTGGATTGTGCCAGACAATACGTTTGTTTAACCGGGAAGGCTCCAGATCTTCATAGTAAATAGAATCAGTGGGCTTTAGAGGTATGGGCTTGGGATCTGGTGGTACTGCCAGCTGTCTTTGGTATAAACGCTCTGTTTTCCAGGTATCTGTAATTTTTCGAAAGTTGTTCCATGGAAGTTTCTTATCCTGATAGCTTTCTTCGTGATAATCTGCACAAGGCTGATTCTGATATTGCAGAAAGCCCTCAATCCACCTTTCAGCTTTGCTTTTTGATTCTGGACTCTGCTGCAGTGATCCCAGGGACATATCTCCAGAGCTCTGCATGCCTGCTGAATAGCTGCGCGGGACTGTGTCATTTTTACACCGAATTGGAGGCATCTGAACCTCTGCAGAGCCCTGCTGTTGGTGATCTGTGACGTAAGGTGGTCTGCCTTGAAGGAAGCGTGCGATACGTCCCTCTAGGGGTCTGACTTGATTCATACGTGATGGAAATGTTTCTCTCTGAGGAACAAATAGTTTAGGACTGATACTGAAGCCTTTATGTTAATAATTGTACTTAAATTCACTTAATAAACACTGTACATTAATTGTAACATGAAATTCGGCCTTAATGGTTGTCCCTGGTTTTCTGCCCAATCCTGCTATGGGATTCATCTTCATAGGCAGGAAACTATTGCTCCAGGGAAGCAAACAACAAAGCATTCTAGGTGTTTCAGTGGAAACTGGATTACACACAGATCTGTTTCCCATTGGAGCAATAGCTTCTGAAACAAGGAGTTTCTGCATATACATGACCTCACTGGTGTAGTAGAGCAGAAGTCAGTGTTGTCAATCACAGATAGTCTGTGTGGACAATATTGAGCTAGGTGGCCCACTGGCCTGACCGTATAAGACAAGTACCTATGCGCTCTTATAACCCAAGTCTATCTTTTATAGCCCAATTCTATCCCCTGCCACTCCATAGCATGCAGCTGTGCTAACAGAGCATGTGCTCCATGTTATGGTAGGTGAAAGCTATCAGACGGCCACCAAGACATAAGTTAAAAATGTTCGGCCTGATTGCCTCTGGGTCTCCTTGGACCCATGCCAGCTATTTTGCTGGCATAAGTCGAAGGAGTGGGCTGGAGTGGAAAATTGGGAATAGGATCCAGTGTGTGTTTTGCTGCCAGAATCCACCCTCTCCAGCCCACTCCCTGCCCTAAACCTCTTCTGAACTACCCATGAACTGCCTGCCTCCACCACCTTACATGGGTCAGTGCCTGGGTGATTCTGACATGCGGGCAGAGCTGCTGGCTATTTTCACTAGTGTCTCCATTGCGTACAACAGCAGTGCAATATTTGTCCTGTTGCAGGACTATTTACAACAGTGAATTGATAGATCTGCTGTAGTTAATGGCCCATTGGGTTGGGCTGTAAGAGTAACATGGCTTAATCCTTGCACATGATCCTTTTTTGGATACAGGGGAGACTTGAACGTGTATTCCTATATCAGTGCAAGATGGAAAGCAGCAGTAGATGTTGTAAGGCAAGAGTCACGTACAGGGCGTTGTTGTTTTGGACTCTGTCCCTTGCAAGACTTTCATCAGCACCTGTCAATAAAACACGTACTACTGCAAGCAAAGCTAATATACAGGCTGGGAAGTTTTCATACTTACAAGTTCCACGTCTTTGCCCAGTTCTCCGGTTGCTCTGCCAATGACTTTGGCATCGTAGTCATCCAGAAGCAAGGGGTTCATGGAACCTGTGCCTTAAGTAAAACAAATTTGGTATCAGTATAGGCATAAAAAAATGTAACGTTTTCAAACACAGCTTTAGTAACACATCTCTTATGACAGACTATTTGCAGTTTTCTTTTTAAAGTAGCACTGCTGATTTAAAAGAAACCAAACCAATCTTGTTTATCAGAAAGAAGTATGAGTCACTAACAAGACTGTAATTTTTCATCAGTTAGATTGACTACTAGACAATGTCCCCAGTTAATCGGGCAGCAGATTTTAAATTTATTTTGAATTCAGCTGCTTATAAACTGCAGATGGCAAGTGCCATCTGAGATTAGAAATCCCTCTGCTTGCTCACATAGGAGGGAATGCCTTTTCTGAAGTTGATGCGTGCTCTGACAATAGTTTAAGATGGCAATGCATGCATCATAGTTTTAAAAAAACCTCAAAACTTTGGGGCATTTGTTTTACCCATATGCAAATCTGTTCAAGAAGTAGCTTGACTAGAACTTTCTAAATAACCATTTAAGATTCCTTGAATTCCCATCTTGACATTTAGCATTTTAGATTTTTGTTTTTAAGTGTACCTGTATAGTCACGCTTGTATGTCGACAGCCAAAGGGCCTTCTTTACATTTGCCAACATGTTGGCAGCTCTGGCTGAGATGTTAAGCTCTGGGGGTTTGCTAGTGGATTTTGGAGCCCCAACCGCTGAATCCTTGGCATAATATTTCTGATAGTTTCTTTCAGCAACTGGAGAAAGCTTGCGTACAAAATGAAACAAGTGTAAGAGATTTTTTTTCTAAGTGAACCATGCAAGTGAGTACACATGATGTGGTCTTGTACTGAGTCAGCCTCTTGACTCATGTCATCTTTATTGGCTGCAGTAGCTGGCGGAAGGTCTCTGGGGAGTTGGACAAGAGTCTTTCCCAGAGCTACCTGGAGTTGTCAGCCATTGAAGATGGGACCTGGGACCTGCAAAATATGTACCTATCAGAGGGCTTCATCCAGACCACAATGCCCATTTGGGGAATGAAGCAGTTTTCAGAATTAAACAGAAAACATTTAGAAATCTGTGCAGTTAGGAAAAAAGATGGTGATACTACGGTGGTGAATGTACTTTGTAAATAGAAGTTGAAGATTATATGAATAATCGGTCCTCAGTCACCACAGTGGGCATTATTCCAGTTATTGCAGAGATCTTTTGCAAGTGACTTAAATGGGAACTGAAGGACTCCCACTATCTTGTTCAAAAAAAAAAAAGAAAAAGCACTTTTGCTTTGAAAGTCTGTGTGGTGTAGTGGTCACCATGTTGGACTACTGAGAACTGGGTTCAAATCCCTACTTAACTATGAAGTTGACTGGGGGCGCAATCCTAACCCACTTTCTAGTACTGACATAAGACAAATACAGCTTCTAGATAAGGAAACAAACATTCTCTTCCTTTGACGAAGCCTCCGTGAGTGCCCCACAACTGCAGGATGCAGCACATGTCCCATTGGCACAGCTGTACCAGTGCTGGAAAGTGGGTTAGGATTTGGGCCTGGGTGACTTTTGACCAGTCACTATCTTTTAGCTTAATGGACTTCACAGGGTTATTGTGGGGAAGAGCCATGAACACCCCTTGGAGGGAGTAAATAAATGTGGTAAAATAAATACACACGTTGACATCAGCTGTTGGATGAATATGAATTTTCCAGGCATAATAGCAAGTATCTACCTGTTGTCTTTCAGCCTCTGTAGGAATATCCACTGGTGTGCTGGCATCTTGGTTTCTATGGGGATAAGCTGCAAAATTCAGGGCAAAAATGCTCAGTTGTAGCTATGCTATGAAGTGCAAGGAAATTAGATATGAATATATGTCTCCCTTCTGGTTAGAGTTGCTGCAAGAATTCTGCTTCAATCAAGATTTATCACAAAATTGTCACAACTTGCTGCATCCCTTTAACTGCAGTTTTAATATAAAAATGGAAACATCTGAGCAAAAGCAGAACAACTCCATTTCTCTGGCCTTGCATGTTTTAAAGCTGGGTCTGTCAGTCTGTCTGAACACATGATGATACCAATACCAATACCAATAGTGTAGGCATAAAGAGGTGAAGTTACTGGAGACCGTTCTAGCATCTTTCTACCTAAACATGATACTGAGAGACAGATTTATGTTGTATTGTTACTGCAGTGTCCTGAGATCTGACCCGCAACAGTAAAGCTTTGGTAAATGAGGTTGCTTTGAATTGACCAGGGCATCAAGAGAATGAGGTTTTTTAAAAGCTTTGGATTTGTTCTGTCTACACCCCAAAGGCTCTCCAGGCAACTGAATTTCAGAAGCTCTAGTCTAATCAGGCAAATCACCCAGACAGGGCCAGCCTTCGGAGCTGTGGGGCCCACTGCAAAACATTTTTGTGCAGGCCCCCTTCTCCCATTAACCAGAATGAGTGACTGTGTCTAGGCACCCGGCAGTGGCATCACTGCCAACTGCTTCCAGGGGGGTATTATAAGCCAATTCTACCCAGGGATGGATGTGAGCGAGAGCTGTTCAGTGGCAATGCTCTGCTTGCTGCCTCAGCATGGATGATTCCTTGCCAGAGTATCAGCTTCAGAGTAGCACCAAATTAGTCATATTGCCCTAAGGCCAGCCCTGCACCTAGAGCAATGGTTTTCAAATGTTTTGTTTCTGGAACTGTTCACACTCCTAAAAGGAGTCTCAGGGAGCCTTGCTAGCACACGTGCAGAATCTCAGGAAGCCCTAGAGCACTGGTGCATGTGCAGTGTGGCAGAGTGCCAAGGGGGTGAGGAAGGAGAGCCACAAACAGGGGAAGAAGGAGGGACAGATGAGCAAACTGGGAAGAGGGCAGATGGTAGCCACTTAGGGGTGATTGGGGCACCCCTGAAGGGGTCTTAGGGAGCTCCAGGGCTCCTAGGAGCACACTGAGAGACACTGATTTAGGAAACAGAACCTCCCTTTGGCCTGACATGATCAAAATTAGGGGAGCAATTGCGAACACCCCCCATATTCTTGATTGCAGCCCCTTTCCTCTCATTCCGTAAAATGAATGAAAATAAAGTGCCTTCTCTTCATTTGCTTGTATGAAACTGGAGTTAGCAGTTGGAAATATCTTTTGAGGAACACACACATGCATACACACAAACTGCCTGACTAGGAAAACAGAAAAGCAAAGTAGCTGGGTGCAGAATTGGTTTTTCCTAGTGAAGCAGAAGAGCCCTGGCTGTATCTTGCCATGCATTTCTGTGTCCCTGTTTTCATTATGTTGCTATGCTGTGATTTGTGGCTTCGGAGTACATAAGGGGCTACTATATAATGTTTTGCAAAGTGCTGTTAACAATGATTGGGAAGGGGGAAGTAATCATCTTTGTACAGCAATCTGCAGCTGCTGCTATTTCAGGAGAAACAGGTAGATTACCCAGTCATTATCCGAACAGATAGATTATCCTGACTTCCAAAATCGGAACTGTTCCAAAATCTGGACATTTTTATCCAAAAAGTGTTTTTTTTAATGTGAATACTAGGTCTTGTGTTCATTCTCACAATGCAGATTCAGGCTGTAAGTTCTATTCTCTGCTCTGTGGTGTGTACCTGTATAGACATTGTTTAAAAATGTCAGAGGCCAGGAGACACCCATAACAGGTAATAGTGAAAAGAGCAAGATGAAGCATTTCTCATTGTATTTAGGCAACTATTCCAAAGTCCAGAGAAATCCAAAATGCAAACACCTTCCCGTCCCAAGCAGTCCAGATAAGGGATGCTCAACCTGTAGCAGGTTCTGAATGATCTTGCTGCCAGTGCAGAAATGCACAGAGGGGAAATAAGAACTCAAGCTAAAAAATTTCTCAAGAGAGTCCAGGTGCTGTTCTTGAGGCTGTCATTCTTAACCTGCTAAGCTTTGCTTGGAATAGCACTTGTCCTCTGATGGTCCCTTGCAAAACAAAAATAGAAACTGCACATCTCCCCACCTCCGTTCCTCTTAGTCTGGAACAAAATACAGTCAGAAATGGTACAAGGACAGAAAGGGGCAATCTCAGTATTGCATGACCTTCTGATCATAGCTTTGTTAACCAGACAACAATCACACTGCCTACTTAAGCATTCTTCTTCATCGTTGTGAAGACGGGTGTCAAGACCAGCTTGTTAATTCAACTTGACCTGCTGCTTAATGTCATTAGCCCTAGTGATTAAAAGCTTCTTAACACTTCGGTGTGTATAGCGTGTGATTTTTAAAATGGATAACTTTACTGTTACTGTGGCTTCAGTATTTTGAGATGAAAACAAACATTTAATGAACATTGTAAGTCCTGGAAGTCCTGTTATTGGGATGTGGGGTGAAGTATAAATCTTTTGAATAAATACATTTTTAAAAAGCAACAACAACTATAGGTGATATCTGGAAAAAAGTGCATTCATAATATTACAGCCTTCCTGAAAAGGCAGGGAAAGAGGAACAATTCCTCATTTTCAAAGAAATCATTTCTCAGTTTTGAAGCCCAGCTTCAAGCGACAGCTGTTCATATGACTCACATAAAGTTATCAACCCTCCTGCTATATTTTGTTTGTCAAACCAACTCCTACTTCAGTTAACTGTGTTTATTATACAGGGTCTATACCAGTGGTGGCGAACCTGTGGCTCGTGTGCCAGAGAGGGCACTCAGAGCCAGGCAGCCTGGAGAGGGGCGCTGAAGCTGCGTGTCACTTTAAAGAAAATGGAGGCTTTTTCCCAGCCTGTGTTGGGAGGGTGGGCTGCTTCCCTCCGCCCCTTGAGCTCACTGCCCTCCTCTCCCTTGGCTCTGTTGCTGCCCCCACCTGCCCTGCATTTGTTTCGCTTTTGAATTTTCCGGCTGTGCAGGCTTAAGGTCCTGTTTTTCCCTTCCCCAACTCTCCAGCAGGCTCAGCCAATTAGCATCCAGCAGGCTCAGGGCCCTTCACTGGCAGACCACCAGCCAATCCTGAGCTGCCTTGCTTCTCAGCCCTTGCAGCCCTTGCAGCCACCTTTCCCTGAACAGCTCCCCACTCAGTGCCAGGAGAGGCTTTTCCTCCACAGCAGAGGAGACATCCTGTGTGTCTATTCAGAAGTAAGCCCCATTACAGTGGATGAGGATTACTCCCAGGAAAGAGTGCCTGGGATTGGAGCCGTGGAGCCTGCTCCTGTGTGTGTCTACTCAGAAGTAAGACCCATTACAGTGGATGAAGCTTACTCCCAGGAAAGAGTGCCTGAGATTGGAGCCTTGGAGCCTGCTCCAGTGCGTGTCTACTCAGAAGTAAGACCCATTACAGTGGATGAGGCTTACTCCCAGGAAAGAGTAGCTGGGATTGCAGCCTTGAAGCCCGCTCCTGTGCATGTCTACTCAGAATTAAGCTCCATTAGAGTCAATGAGGCTTACTCCTAGGAAAGAATGGCTGGGATTGCAGCCTTAGAGCCCACTTCAGTGGGTGAGGCTTTTTAAAAAATATATATTTTCTTGTTTGAGAAAATGAGCAGCGCTCTCCCTGCCAATATTTCTTTACCCAGCATGTAATTAGTCTATGGAACTCTTTGCCACAGGAAGCAGTGATGACAACTTGCCTGGATGCCTTTAAGAAGGGACTGGACAAATTTCTAGAGAAAAAGTTCATTACGGGTTATAAGTAATAGTAGGTAAAAGATGTTAATGTATGAGTTGTTTTTTCTAAACTAAAACCTCAGTATTCAGTTTAAATTGCCTTGTTGGCACTTTGCGATAAATAAGTGGGTTTTGGGTTGCAATTTGGGCACTCGGTCTCTAAAAGGTTCGCCATCACTGGTCTCTACTGTGTGGCCATAGTGCTGTATTCAGGCATAGACAATAAACCGTGCACCATCCCCCTCAGTACAGACTCTTCAGAGTCTCCTGTTCCTCTTTTTCCTCCACTAGGAGAAACCCTGCTGCAGGCCTGGCTTAAGTGCACTGCTAGGGAGCTGTACGTAAACCTGCTTAATTACCAAAATCTGCTGTTTGGGGCCAGAATTCAATAACCAAAGTCCAGCAGACCACACACTTTCTATGCCTTGGCTGCTTCTGATCCAAAAAATGCTCAACACCCTCTTTTCCCAACATCCAAGTAATGTACAAAACCAGCTAAAATCAAGAACAGAAAAATAAAAATCACCAGCAGCATTTCCTTCCCCCCTTCTCCTCACTCAGATTATGTGCAAACCCGCTACCAGAATTCAGTGATGTTTTATGCAATTGACAGGTCAATCCCATACATGCCTACTCAGAAATCAGCCCCCATTGAGTTTTTTAATGGAACTTATGGCCCAATCCTATTGGCATCTAATGCCTTTCCGGCTGCAAGGCACTTTCCGGCTGTTGCAAAAGCCTGGCAGATGCCACAAGTGGTGAGTAGCTGGCTCCAATCACCAGCAGGTGATGCCTGCCTGCTGGCACAGGGGGTGTGAGGAAGGTGGGGTGTGTGGATTGGAAAGGAGGTGAGATTGGTGGCAGCAGTGCATGCAGAAACCTACCCCCCTTCCGAGCCTTGAGCCTCCAGCCCGGGTTCAAGTGGACAAATGTCGCCTTGCCCCAAGGAGGCCTCCGGAGGACAAAACTCCTCTGCAAGATGCAATGGATACCACGGTAGCACTGCATTGCAGCTGTGGTAGATTGAGTTGTTACTTCCAGGTAAATGTACAGTATATAAGATTGCAGCCTAAGGGCACAATCCTCACCAGGTCTGCTCAGAAGTAAGTCCTATTTTGTTCAATGGGGCTTACTCTCAGGAAAGTGTGGTTAGGATTGCAGCCTCAGTGTGTAAGCCACTGCTGTCCTAAGTACACAAATTTTTGTAGTCTCTAGGTTGATCAGAAAAAAAGACACTAGAGGATATGAAAATGCAATATCACCTGAATAAACTGAACAATGCATTACCTCTCATGTTAATTTTAGGTACATGGACATAAGGATGAAAAGGTCGATAGCGGCATTCCACAAGGAGAGTGCTTTGAGTCCCTGGTGACCTGTATTTTGGTGGACCTGCGTATCTAGAGAACATAGTAGGGTTTAAAGATGCGTAACAAAAAACAATTGCATATGCCCCCCCCATTTACCTCCTGCCTTCAACTCCTTTTCCTCTTTCCATTGTCTTCCTTGTCAATCTTTCTAGACTGTAAACTCTTCAGGAGTTTGCCTTTTCATTCTGTGTAAAGTACTTACAGGTACTGATGGCACTTTATAGTTTAACAACAACAGCACAGGGGCCTGCAAAATTGAGGGTCAGAAAAACTTTTTTCAAAATTTATGGTAGTTTAATATGAATTTGGGATGCTGATTCAAAAAATTGCACCGGTTTTGCCCTATCACATCTAGTTTCAGAGATATGGCATAGCCTTGTTAGTGAATTGTTCAGGTAGCTTTCTCATGAGGAAGCCATGGTGTAGGCTTCCTCTACTAAGAACTAGGCTTCCAAAACTAGATGTGATAGGGAAAAAGTGATGCTATTTTTGGAGTCAGCACCCCAAATACACCCAGGAATAGGTCAAACGTTTTAAACAGCAAAATGTATGTTGGCTTATGTAATGAAGGACACAAAGCAGGTCTCATTGTACGGGAGCAGTATGCATCATTGGAATTGGATTTTAGGCCACAAAGTACTATTTCTTTACTTTTCCTCTAGACATATGCCTGTAACAAAAAGAAATGATAAAATTACATATCCTAATTATGTGAACTCTCCATCAATAGGTCTCATTGTTTGCCATGGAAAGGACCTGTAAAGGACATGCTTTTCCACTTCTGGCAAAAAGGCATGCACAGATTTCATTTCTGGAACTCAGATGCTAAATTGCTGCCTACTGTGCATCTTTTCCCACAATATCATCTTTTCTGGCAATTCTTCCAAATTTTGTTAATGAGTATGGAGTGACCAAGTGAGCCTGCAATTCTGTGCACACTCTCCTGAGAGTAAGCCCTGCTGAAGACAATGGGACTTATTTCTGAGTAAAGCATAGGATTTGAGTGAAGCTCTTTGTATTGGACAGCTTCAGATGGGGTACTTAATCTGAGATTGTCACACTTTGTTCATGGTTGGGGGGACAGTTTCACACAATGTCATTGTCATTGTCCGACTCCCTGCGCAGTTATGCAGTGGTGCCAACATGGCACCGTAAGTCTCCAGTGACCTCTTTTGTAAAAGGAGTCAGATCATAGGTACTGCTGCAGTCTCACTGTGTGAAAAGGAGGGCACAAGCACAGAACAGTATACTAAGAGCTTCTCTATAAGCAAACCCCACAAATGGCAAGTAGAAACTGTGCAGAGGCAAATTCTATGTTCTGGTACAATTTCTATTCCTTCCGAAAGGGCATGCACATGAGAGGTTTCTTGTGAATCGAGTACTAACTGGACACAATTCATTTTTTTTTGACAGGACATAATTCTTCTGTAAGTTTTTTTGATGAAGATCCACCAGCTGCAATTCAGGCCAAAAAGCAAGATATCAGCCATCACTTTTTATTTAACACAATAATTTTTGTTACCTATTCCCAGGTTATGTTAAAAATAAAATGCAAGCTGCTCTTTTTATATTAGGGAGGGATAGAATGTAAATTATATAGACTTACTCAACTGAATTATCTGTCAAGATAGGCAATCTGTAATACAAGAGACAAGACAATTATTTACAAATATTCTGCAATCATGTATTGTTGTAGTCAGATCAGGGAACTGGACTCCTATGGATCCTGGGAGTTCAAGCTTCATTCATTCTTACGCTGGATAGTTGTCTACACATGTGGAAGCCCATTTTGTGAGAAAGCCGATGTGGCAGCATGTTAATGCCAACATAAGGGGACTGGTCTGAGCAATCCAGCCATAATGGGCTCAATGGCTTAAGGATGTATTACAGCCTTTGTAAATGTCACTGATCTATCTCTACTGCGTGTAGCTGCACAGCTAATAAATATGCCTGGGAGATCAACAGATATTTCAGTAATTGTAAATATAGTAATTGCTCTGAATTGTAAATGTAAGTACAGTAATTGCTCTGAGTTGTATTTCTGCTACGTAAGAAGATTTTCTGCAGAGATCTGTACAGAAAAAGAAGCCAGTGCCCTCCTGGTGCACCCTTTTTAGAGGAAAGAAAAAAGGACACCAACATCCTCCTGTGTTCAGGTGGATAAAAGCAATTAGCTACTTCAAATATAATTGTTCAATTTAACATGAAGAAGCATCAGATGCAGAAAGCCAAACAAAAAGAAAATGTAATTATGCAAGGTATAATTAATGGGCATAGCCATCTGGGCACTTCAGGAATAGCTTGAACAAGCCCTCCAAACTGAAGGTCACAGTACTAGAAAAATAAAACACCCCCCCCCCTAACCACCTGACCAGGGAATAAAGAACCTATTTTTGTAGTGTAGTAGCAAAACAGACACCACTACTTGGAAGAAAGAAAAAATGAATGAGGTCCAGATCCAGGTCTTTGCAACCAGCTCTTGAAAAGAAATTGAATTATACCAACATAATCTGGATATCTGAAAATATCTTGAACAGTGGCTTAGTTGCCCATCTTTGTAAGAACAAATGATAATGTTTACAACAGTCACATCACAGTAAAGACCTCATATTATTTGTGTTTCTTAGTAGGTATTTAATGCAAAGACAAGAATTACTCTCCCTGTTTCCAAAAGTGTATTAAATGTAGTCATAAGGTACTTCTGAGTCTTGCTTTGCAGGACTGATAGCAGCTTTGGGAGAAGGAGTGATTTTAACTGGGAAAACAGTATGGAAAAACAGGATTAACTCTCCCTACCTCATGTTGCCTCCAAATCTCTCTCTCTCTCTCTCTCTCTCTCTCTCTCTCTCTCTCTCTCTCACTCCCCCCACGCAGTTTGTCTGTAAAAGGCTGCACCAAACAGGCATTCCTGTATTTGGCACTGCCTTTTATCTGTTTTTCAGATTTGTATTCTGCTCTTCCTCCAATGAGCTCAGAGTGGTGTTCATGGTTCTTCCCCTCCTTTTGTCCTCACAACAATCCTGTGAGGAAGATGAGGCTGGCCCAAGGTCCTGGGATTTTCCCAAACATGTTTCATTTTCAGCACCAAGAATTTATCATTCACTCGTCCACACCCGCATATATGTACCTTACAAATGCCTTTGGAGCTGTCTTTTTCATGTGACTTTTTTTTTACTACATTAATAGTTTGGTTCCTTTTGGGTGTATTTTTTGCCTTGGTGTACATATTGCTCTTAGGGTACAATCCTTACCCCTTATGCCAGTGCTTTCCAGCACTAGCATAGCGGTGCCAATGCGATGTGTGCTGCATCCTGCAGTTGGGTGTCATTCATAGAGGCCTCCTCAAAGCAAAGGAATGTTTGTTCCCTTACCTCAGAGCTGCAATGCTCTTATGTCAGTGCTGGAAAGCACTGCTGGAAAGCACTGACATAAGGGGTTAGGATTGCACCCTTAGTTCAACAATGAAGGGTAGACAGGCATTGAGCTTGTATCTGTACATTGTAAAGTGATTCATTGTCACACAAGCTACATAAAGTTTTACAGCAGGTGACAGAAATATGCAGCCAGAGATTTGTCTGGTAAGTTCACATCCATGTGTGCATTCTGGTTCTCTTCATATCTCTCCCCCCCCCCCCCCATATCTTTTGAAGCAATTCTGTTGTTTAATATCATATGTGTTACAATGAATGTCTAGCATATACCTGTTGACAGGTCCAAAAACTCAGAAAAAAGTGGGGAACAAGTGGAAGAGAAGTGGGGAACAATATTTGGACATTCATGATAGTCATATGGGATTGTCAGAATTCATACTGGAATATTTACCAAAAGGTGGCTGTTCATTGTAACATGTACATCAGTTTGGAATTCTGTCATCCATGCATCTGTACTGAGTCCCTTAGGTTCCTGAACACAAATCTGTCCCCCAAAGGTTACAGTTGGCTCTCTTATCTGCAGGCTTGCAATCCATGGATTAGTATATCTGTGGATGCCATGCCCACAGCTGTACAGTCTCAGAGACCCCCTGGGTGCGATTAGAAGTGCCTTCCAGTTGCATTCAGGAGATCTTCTGAGGCGCAGGGTGGAAGCATGTGGCCTGCTTGCACCTTAGCAGGCCTCTCAGAGGTTTCTGAAAAGCCCTTCCAGTTTGCCAAAAAATGAAGAACTCTCCTCTCAGTGTCGAAACCTGGTAGTAGAGCCCAAAATAGGGGACACCACTCAAGATCTTGCATGGGCTGCATCAACTACTCCTAGAACGTAGCCTGGGAAAAACCACCTTTACAGGACAATCCTTTGCCTGTTTACTCCAAAGTAAGCCCCTCTATGTTCAAAAGGACTTTCTTCCTAGTAACTGTGTTTAGGATTGCAACTTTGGTGTCACTTTACAACTGCTTATTTTTGTTTTGAGCATCCACACTGAAGTATTTGCATTTACTCTAGGATTTTATGTCTTAATTTGTAACTATAAGTTTGTGTGCTTTGGTGCCATCAGGTGGTAAAACTGCATAGTGCAGTTTTAGGGCTGCCACCTGCAGCACTCATAATTTAGTCCAGTTTAGGTAGGATTTTAAACCAGTTTAGGTAAGATTTTGGTTTTAAATATTTTCTTCCATTATCAGCTAGCAGAAGAACCCCTTCGAAGTGCTGAATACCTGAACCAAAATCTAAAAACAAAAAGACTAAAATCTAAAACGAAAAGTTTGAATGGCAAACAGCACCAAAGGGTTGTTACCCACAAGAAGGAACAACTGCTTATATTGATACGTGCAGAATAACATGTTATGGCAACAGAGGTCCATGTGGATTGTAATGAACAGATGTTCAAGAATTTGGGGAATTGGTCAAGTGTGACTGATACATTTTTGAATGATTGCACGTGTCAGTCCACAGAAAGTCTGTGACTTGAAGCTCATCATTTGCCAAGCAATAGATAAATTATTAATTTAGTGATGTCACTGATGCAGGATAACAGTACATAGACATCAGTGCTAACTGCATGATGATGATGGTGATGATAAGCATTGCAGGCATTTCAAGCTTGTTATGTTTTCAGAAGTCAAGAAAGCTGCTTGTTTGTGAAGCAAATATTCTCTCCATTACTTTTTATTTCAAAATTTGCCAAGCATCTCTGAACGCGTAGCTTTTCTGAATTTGTTTTTAGATTAAATAAATTGGGGCCAAGCACAAATGACTCAGAAATGGGTTTGCCCTGCTAACTGGGCAAAATGGCTCTCTTGTTTTTAGAAGAGAGAGGGTGACTTTCTATACATGCCAGCATAATGTGTTTATTCCAGTGGCTCTTCACTGCTATCTAATTTGTGTACAAGGTGTGTTTTTTTTAAAGACTGAAAGCCTCTGGGGCAGGGATCTATATTTTACTCAATACATCACATGATGAACTTTTTTTTCTGGAAAAACAATACAGATATAAATGTTTGCAATCATATTAATAACAACAATCACAGTAATAATAATAACAACAACAATCTCAAGTTTTCCATCTTGTTCACAGGTTCTGATATGGGGGAGGCATTTCAGCTATGTTGGGGGGGGTTATGACAGGAATGAAGAATGGGATTGTAGTGACCACACGTCTGGCTGCTATTGGGTGCCTACCCATTTTTAGTTACAAGATTCCAATGCTAAAGTGTTGCCATCACTCAGATTTGGGTTCATGATGATGCCAGGTAGTGAGACCTGATGCTAAGTCAGAGTGAGGGCAATGCTTTCTACCCTGACACTGGAAGACTTGTGGTTACAAAATAAATGGCACCTAACAAGAGCCAGGAGCACAACTCCTGCTCTTTCCAGTATTGAGAAATGTTTGTCAGTCAACAGTCAGTCAACAAATTGAGAAATGTTTTGCAGCTCCCCAGGATCTCCACTTTTGAACTTAAAAACCCTTTCCAAAAGAAAATTTCAGCTCCTCCCCACCTGGTATTCATTTGTCAAGAAATGTGGGGAATGCAGATAACCTACCTGAGAGGAGCATCTCTGTCACTACCGTAGTACTGATGTTTGTGATGAAATGCATATGGTGGCTCATAGATTCTGTGAGTTTCTGGCAACAAGGGCTCACTTCCTCCATGTTCTTGTCCTGCTTTCAAGACAGGCTTTAACAGCTGAAATGTGTCCCTTAGCTCCTCATATCTGCAATCAAACCCAACATTTTGAAAGAGAAAGCAACAGCACCAATGGTGTTTTAAATAGGTGAAGCTAACAGCCTAATCCTAACTAAATCTCCTCCCCATTGAAGTAGCCATGCCAAAGGAGACCTCCACAAGGTAAGGGAACTTCTGTTTGCTTGCCTTGGGGCAAGCTTCCGCAGTCCCAATGGGTCTCCTTGAATCTGCGCCAGTTATTTTGTTGTCCCAATAGGTCTCCTTGGAGCTGCACCAGTTATGATGCTGGCAGAAGTCCAAGGAGAGTAAGGGAGAGGGAATGGGAGAAGAAATGGTGTTAGGATCCAGCACACAGCAGTACAACCGGGATTCACCCATTCCACCTCCCACCCACCCCCTCGCCATCTTTCTCATCACAGTGCTGCAAGGACCCAGTGACATTCTAACATGCCTGGAGGACTCCTGAACCCCCCATGAAGGTCCTGGAGGCTCAGCTGAGCTTCCACACAGCAGCCCTGAGCTCCAGTTGCTGATCGGCACTCACTTCCGGTTTGCGATCGCTGTGGCACCATTGGGGACCCATTCCTGGGCCATTTCCCTTAAGGGAGAATGGCTCATTTTCAGTTTCCTTGGTGGGTTGCGATCCACCAGTTTGGGAACTGCTGCTACAGGCACTTCCCTGACAGTAAGGCCTATTGAACTCAATATGACTTCTGTATCACCTCAACAAGTAGGAAACCCTGGCCTCTGAGCGGTCCACTTGGAGGCAGGCTGTGCAGCATGGCCTTTCCCAGTTTGAAGAGACACTTGGCCAACAGACTGAGGCAAGGAGGCAAAGAAGGAAGGCCCATAGCCGGGAGAAAGACCAGGGACAGACTACACTTGCTCCCAGTGTGGAAGGGATTGTCACTCCTGAATTGGCCTTTTCAGCCACACTAGATGCTGTTCCAGAACCACCATTCAGAGCGCGATACCATAGTCTTTCGAGACTGAAGTTTGCCAACAACAATAGGTATGTATAGGATTGGGTTGTAAGAAAATGCTTTTGAAAACTGTGTTATTTCTCTGCTTTAAATAATAGGCATTTAACATCCAAGGATTTCTTTTGTCTCCATAAGCCCTTCTGTTGGAAGCAGAATGCTGACTTTTGGCTGCCATTACTTTAATGACAATTCTTACATCCTTAGTATTCAAAAGTATTGCCCCTCTGAAGTCTGCCACAGGCGAGGTCATCCAGGATCGGGCGCAGCAGATGGAACGCTGGGTGCAGCACTACTCTGAGCTATATTCCAGAGAAAATGTAGTCACCGAAGAAGCACTGAACAACATTGAGTGCCTGCCTGTGCTGGAAGAGCTTGACAGTGAACCAACCCTAGAAGAACTTCACGTGGCCCTGGACTCCCTTGCCTTTGGCAAGGCACCTGGAAAAGACAGCATCCCTGTTGAAGTCCTAAAATGCTGCAAAGAGATCATCGTCACTGAGCTGCATGAAATCCTCTGTCTCTGCTGGAGAGAAGGTGGAGTACCTCAAGACATGAGGGATGCAATCATCATCACGCTGTACAAGAAGAAAGGTGACAGGGGTGACTGCAACAACTACCGCGGCATCTCTCTCCTTAGCGTTGTAGGAAAGCTGTTTGCCCGAGTTGTACTAAAGAGGCTCCAGGTACTTGCAGAGAGCGTCTATCCAGAATCGCAGTGTGGATTCCGAGCCAACAGGTCCACCACTGATATGGTATTCTCCCTTAGACAACTGCAGGAGAAATGCAGGGAACAACGACAGCCACTCTTTATAGCCTTCATAGATCTCACAAAGGCTTTCGACCTGGTCAGCAGAGACGGCCTCTTCAAGATTCTCCCCAAGATTGGATGTCCACCCAGGCTCCTCAGCATCATCAGATCCTTCCACAAGGACATGAAGGGCACTGTTGTCTTCGATGGCTCCACATCAGACCCTTTTGACATCCGAAGCGGAGTGAAGCAGGGCTGTGTTCTTGCACCAACCTTGTTTGGGATTTTCTTCGCTGTCCTGCTGAAGCAGGCCTTTGGAACTGCAACAGAAGGCATCTATCTCCGGACCAGATCAGACGGAAAGCTCTTCAACCTCTCCAGACTGAGAGCAAAATCCAAAGTCCAGCTGAAATGTCTGCGTGACTTCCTCTTTGCCGACGATGCAGCTGTCACTACCCACTCTGCCAAAGATCTCCAGCAGCTCATGGATCGTTTTAGCAAGGCCTGCCAAGATTTTGGACTGACAATCAGCCTGAAGAAAACACAGGTCATGGTTCAGGATGTGGACTCACCTCCCTGCATTACAATCTCTGAGCATGAACTGGAGGTTGTCCATGACTTTGTGTACCTTGGCTCAACGATCTCCGACACTCATTCTCTCGATGCCGAGCTAAACAGGCGCATCGGTAAAGCAGCTACCACGTTTTCCAGACTCACAAAGAGAGTCTGGTCCAACAAGAAGCTGACGGAACATACCAAGATCCAGGTCTACAGAGCTTGCGTCCTGAGTACACTTCTGTACTGCAGCGAGTCATGGACTCTTCGCCCACAACAGGAGAGGAAACTGAGCGCTTTCCACATGCGCTGCCTCCGACGCATCCTCGGCATCACCTGGCAGGACAAAGTTCCAAACAACACAGTCCTGGAACGTGCTGGAATCCCTAGCATGTATTCACTGCTGAAACAGAGACGCCTGCGTTGGCTTGGTCATGTCGTGAGAATGGATGATGGCCGGATCCCAAAGGATCTCCTCTATGGAGAACTCGTGCAAGGAAAGCGCCCTACAGGTAGACCACAGCTGCGATACAAGGACATCTGCAAGAGGGATCTGAAGGCCTTAGGGATGGACCTCAACAAGTGGGAAACCCTGGCCTCTGAGCGGCCCGCTTGGAGGCAGGCTGTGCAGCATGGCCTTTCCCAGTTTGAAGAGACACTTTGCCAACAGTCTGAGGCTAAGAGGCAAAGAAGGAAGGCCCATAGCCAGGGAGACAGACCAGGGACAGACTGCACTTGCTCCCGGTGTGGAAGGGATTGTCACTCCCGGATTGGCCTTTTCAGCCACACTAGACGCTGTGCCAGAACCACCTTTCAGAGCGCGATACCATAGTCTTTCGAGACTGAAGGTTGCCAATACAAAGTATTCAAAAGATATAATGAGAGCGAGAGCGAGAGAGAGTATGTGGCAATGAAAGCAAAGGAGGTTTTAATGAAACATTAATGGATTTTGTCTCCAGGTTTAGACTCCAGGTATTAGACTGAAAGAGTGACCTCTTAAGAAAGTTAGAATACATGTTGAATATTTGGGCAGGAGGTGGGAGGAAGGAAAGCACAGGAACCTGATTACCCACAGTGCCTATATTTGCAAACTTAATGATCTCCATAGCATAGTTATAGGTAGAAACCATTGAAATCCAACCTTTCCTTTCAAGGGAAGGAATGAAACTATGTTTTGGATGGCAAATATTGGTGCCTGAGTCCAATCCTACAGAAGCAGAGCACAGACCTCTCAGTGAGGGTGGAAAGATATTTTATCCACTTGTGCAGAGATACCTGATCCTATCTTGTTGTTCTACAGATGTACTAGACGTAAGCACCCCGTCAGTCTCTAAAGGCTGTGGAATACTGTCCCAGTGTTCAGTGCCAGTGAAACTTTGCACTGGGACATTCATGTCACAACTGCTTAGGTTCTTACTTTAGAAACAAATAGAGTTGAACCTGACAGCTTTGTCTCACACAGACTACTCTAGCAGTTTGGAGTTCAAGGCTCTGAATGAACTGTATTACAACAGTAATGTTGTAATACAAGATGGCACCTGTTGTGGTGTGACCAAAGCTGTTCCTCCTTCTCTGGTGCTACACCAGCCTCTGCTCCACATGCTCTCTTGACTGGAAGAGGGAGATGGAGTGGAAGAGAAAGTTGGAGTAGAGGGATGATCTAGAGCAGTGGTTCTCACACATTTACCACTGGGACCCACTTTTTAGAATGAGAATCTGTCAGGACCCACTGGAAGTGATGTCATGACCGGCAGTGACATCATCAAGCAGGAAGATTTTTCACAATTCTAGGCTGCAGTCCTACCAACACTTACCCAGGAGTGAGTCCCATTGTTAAAAGAATATATATAGTAGCTTGTTAAAAGTACAACCCTGTAACATTTCCCCAAATGCAGTCACATACCATGGAAGCATCAAATCTAATATATTAAAAGTAAAATATTGAAATGAATGGGGACCCACCTGAAAATGGCTTGCAACCCACCTAGTGGGTCCCGACCCACAGTTTGAGAAACACTGATCTAGAGTGTCAAATATGCTCTAGCCTGCCACTCTCTTCTCCATGCTTCTGTTCTGTCCATCTCTTTCTTTTCTAATCTAGGGTGTGGGAGGAGGAGCCATGGAGGTGAGTGGGCAGATTGAGGTGAACACCCTCTGCCAATCTGCTGCCTGATGTGACCATCTTGTTTTTTATTAGCTGAATAAATGGTTGCCCACATGTGCACTGGTGAGGCTTCCTGAGACTTCATTTAAGAGTGTAAAGAGCTCCAGAGACTGAAAAGCTTGAGAACCACTGGGCTAGAGTATTGCTGTTATTCTTCTATCCTCCACACTTCCTCTTCTGCTCTCTTCCCATCTTTCATTTTGAAGCCAAGGACTAGGAGGAAGAGGAGTGGTTCAGGTGACTGATGTATGACTGGGGGTCCAATCCTATCCAATTTTCCTACACCGGTGCTGCTGCGATGTAGCCCCAAGGTAAGGGAACAAATGTTCCTGTACCTTAAGGAGGCCTCTGTGACTGCTACTCCACCACAAGATGCAGTGCATGTCCCATTGACACAGCTGTACCGGCACAGGAAAGTTGGATAGGATTGGGCCCTGGGTAAGGGGACAATATTTGGCATGGCAATGCATTGCACAAGGGAGCTGGTCACATTTGATATGCCAATTGAGGTGTCAGGATGTTTTGAACCAGTCCTGACTGACCGGTAGTTGCATCAAGACTCCCAGCTCGAGTACATCAGGGCTATGATGTGGACAGAGGAGAGGACTTTAGTCTCTTGTTCCCATCACAGTCATGATCTGGATCAAATGGGAATTTCCACTCTGAGACAAATAGCAATTTGGGGGATCTGATCAGGTGCTACTTCATTAAGAAAAAACAAGTGCAACCATGTTGAGAGTGTCAGTGTTAAGCATGTGCTTCACTTACGAGATAGTCTGACTCTAAGACAAAGAGAAAAGTCAACTATATACCATATACTGACTAAACAGAAGAGGCTCCCTCTTACCTATCTGATGAAATAGGTGGGCCTGGAGGAATATGCAGGGGAGTCAGGTCACGTGTAGATTCTAAGGTTTGTGTCACGAGTGCTGTTCCGTCTGGCACATCATTGTAAAAGGACAGGCGTGGGTGCACCTCCATCATTAATAGCTACAGAGAGGATTCAGACGCATAACGTTCGATAGGACACGGGGAGCCAGTTCTGTCTTTGTACAGCCTGCGCAGATAACTTCTGTCTGAATAGGTAACTGGAATTGCAGCTCTGCCTGACTACTTTTTGTTACTGAAACAGGTCACTTTGCAGATCACAGTAGAAGACTAGAAGCGTTTGGACATACATGGTGATGATCAGAGATGAGCATAAAACAAATGAAGACTTTTAAAACTAGAAGACTTTTTGTTACCTCCAGAAGTCCTCACTAAAAAAAAATTTTTTTTTTCAAATGAACACAATTTCAGACTAAAACAAGATCTTGCGTGTCTGGCAGAAACATTCTGAGCTTACTGGGGGGGGGGACATACTGGGGGCGGAGAGGGGCCTGGCCCCCATTGCTTGGATGACAGTCCACCTTAGCTATTGCTAATCTGTACTGCTACTGCGGGGTCCATGATTTGGCTATGGGCCAAGTTACATTTCATCCCACACCTGGTTCTAGTCTGTTCATTGCCTTGGTCCAAGTCCATGTGGAAACTGTTTTTCTTTTTTACAATGGTGCATGGGGATGGGAAGGCATGATTGGGGCTAGAACTGCAGGAGGGGCAAAGTCCTAATACCCCACACAATTCTACTCCCATTTCCAGCACTCCAGGCTGCTATATTTTTTTTTTAAAGAGAACAAACAAGTTACAAGTTCAGGATATCATCTAACTTGCTATCATCTAACAAGTTCAGGATATCATCTAATCCCTGCTAATTGGGTAAGAGGCACTTTTTCAAGTGGGTGCTCCTCTTTTTAGCAGGGGGAGAGTAACTGGCCCACCTCACCCCAGCGCTGTCTGTTCTAGTGGCTGTCTGCTGGTATTCATTTGCATCTTTTTAGATTATGAGCCCTTTTGGGACAGGGAGCCATTTAGTTATTTGATTTTTCTCTGTAAACCGCTTTGTGAACTTTTAGTTGAAAAGCGGTATATAAATACTGTTGATTGATTGATTGATTGCTCCTAAGGGTGAAATCGGGGAGTGGGGTTTTTGAATTTCATGAAGGGCCTCTTTATATCTTCCCTCATAATTCAAGCCTTGTAAAAGGCTGTATCACAATCACCAACCCCTAGTCTGAGTTCCCTGAAGAAGTGGTTTATAGTAGCAACCCCAGATACCCACAAGTTATATTTGTCCATATGTTTCCAGAGGAAAATGGAATTAACTGGCCTTAGAAGAGACTGGAAGTGCAACTCCAGGTAATGGATCAGAGTGCAGAGAGAGGAGTGAGGGTAGGAGCACTATTACATGGTCAATAAAACCCGAGTCACAGAAACAGGCCTTCTGTCTTCCATGAGTAAACTAGGCAGTCTTCAAATAAAACCTACCTTTCAGTTTAGTGCAGTGCAAGTTACTGTGGTTGTTTCCTGGCCTGCCCTCCAAGTGGTTCTGACATCACAATGACTTGATCATTGACCTCTCCTGAAATGTATTGCAGTGACTGTTATTTTTTCATGCTTCCAGGTCACTACTGAGCAGATATAATGTGCTTTAATAAATGAATGTAGAAGAGCCATTCTACATCTTGCTGTAGAACTTAAAGAACAATACAACTATGATTTACTTATTCCATGAGGAACGATCTAACAGGATGGAAGGTGAATTCAACTAAAGGGAGAGAAAGGATCATCTCATGTTGTTTTGAAGACCAAGTTTTGATCCTTTCTTTCTCTTGTCATCCAGACTACACATGATGAGGAGTGAGTTGGCAGAATTCTGGACTGTTCCACAGTCGACTGCAGGTGTAGGGTCATAGGGCAAAAGAACTCACTGCATGTAGTAAATGAACACCCCAGAGGAAAGACTTGAAACATGCTTCTCCTGATTTGATGGTTTGCTACATGGGTGGATGGTTTTTCTCATGAGGGAGGATTCAAAAATCAAAAAGATTTCCTACCCAGAATCTGAAGTGAAACAGTTCAGAATTCTACAATTCACTCCTGCTGACCCCAGCCTGACCTCGATGTAGGGCCTACATCATGGGTCAGAATCATTGCGTAGCTATCTAGGGCCATGAGAGGCTTCTATGGCTGGTCCATGGTCTGTATATGGCAGTGGTAGTGAAGCAACTCTCTGGAACCCATCCAAGTAGGAGGTAGTTTCAAAAATTAAGGTCAGGCTGGGGTCAGCAGGAGTGATCCCAATCCCTTGTCCCTGAAATGATTGCAATTACCTTAAGAATAGTGGAATAGGCCTCAGAGCTCTGTGCTGAAATGCGAGTTCTGCAGTTTCACGAGCCTGTCGTCAGAGAATTAGAAGCTTGTTGTATGTTGACCTGCAAAACCAAAATCCTTGCATAGGTCCTCCTCCCTGGCATCTTCATAATCTTTTGAAAATAGACAGTCTATTAATAGAAAATAGAGTGTCGGCTCTCTAGTGGCTGTAGAAAATAGAATAATTTTAATATTATTAAATATTACTATGTATTTATTATTTATTTATTATTTATTATTTATTATTAATAAATATTTATTTATTATTATATTAATTAATCATATTAATAATTATTTATTATATTTATTTATTATTAAATAATTTTATAATAATAATATAAATTATTAATATAATTAATATAATTTATTGATTATTATTTATTATTATTTGTTATTTATTTATTATTAAATATTATTAGCCACTAGACTAATAAAATATTAGTCTAGTGACTAATAGAAAATAGAGTGTCTGCTCTCTAGTGGCTGTAGGCTAGTTCTGCAGGAACTCTAGGTTGTTTCAGTTATTCACTAACTACAGAATATTTGCTTCGCTGCTAAAACAGGAATAAAGCAATACATCCATAAATGACTGCTACTTAATTCATTGTACAGAACTATGACCTCGCAGATGTAGCTGTACCATTTCTTGAACCTCAAAATCATGTTTACATAGAAAAAGTGGTTATGCAGTGTGCTTCTATACATGTTTTCTCAGAAGTAAGTTTCACTATGTTTGGGTATTTCTTTTAATTGATTAAATATAGTTGCCAGATAAGGTTTTGTTTTTTTTAAATGTATAGACTCTGCACCAGCATGCAGCACCTCAGGGCAATGATAGGGCCTCAGGGCTATTGATGCCTGCACTGCCACTAGGTCCCAATTAATTTTCCCCCTTCCTTTCCAGAGCTCCTCTCAGTCCTGCATGGCTGGAGCTGCCATTTTGATTTTCCCTCAAGGTGCTGTATCTAAAATCAGTGAATCCTGGATACGCACCATTAAAATAAATGGAGGCAAGTTAACCATCATAGCTAAATTCAGTCCCATTCATTTCAGTGGATCAGGACTCAGTCAGGATCCACTTTCTTGGGCTATAATTCAATGCCTCTAACATACCATTGCTTTGGGCTTATGAATGAATTTCCTTCTGTGACCTCAGGATCTATTTCTTTAGCACTACACAATCTTCAAAATAACTGAACTTTATTACCAAAGAATAATCTGAAGTCCTCCCTGAACCCTCTTCACTCCAGCTTGGCATCTTTTCCACTAGCTATTGCTGGTGTTTCTTTTGTATCTTTTGAGTTTGAGAGCCCTTTGGGGATAGGGAATCATTTAACAAAGGATATTGCTTTGTAAACCACTTTTTGTTGAAAAGTGATACATTTTTAAAAAAATAATAATATCAATATTGGACAACTCTTGGTCAGTCTTGAACTTTCCGTTTCTGGGCAAGGTGATCTTTAAGATATTGCAAGACTCTGTGTTGTTTTATTATCAAGGTAACAATAGCCTCTCTTCATATATTTTGTAATGGCTACACATGAAAATCAACCAACAGATGATTCCACAGATATTCAGATCTACACACTGCTGACCAGCTGTTAATTGACTTATATTTAGTTTCTTAGTCTAAATTGAAAAATATCTCTGTGTGTGTTTTTATGCCATCACAAACCTATGTTTTGCATGAAGAAGAAAGAAGGATGGGAGCTCCTAAACCTTCCTAAACTTGATGCCTCTGGGCTGGTTTGATTTATTCTATTCCTTTCCCTACCTTCTCACAGTTCATGAATAATATCTGCATATGGATAATAAATAATCCAGCAACAGCCATCTTGGTATATGTTATCTGCCAATTGCCTGCTTGTAGCTTTGTACCAAGCAATGTTTATTTTCTTGGCTTATATGCTATAAAACCATAGAGAAATTTGCATCACATTTCATGTACTTTTTTTTTTTAATATATTGACAACTTTACTCACAAGGAGAAAAAAATAATCCCATCATATTGTGTTTTTTTTTTATTCTTAGGAAAGCCTGAAAGGAGTCTGTTTATGGGTCAATATTCAATCAGTGATTTTACACTTTACAGGAGCTAGCTTTTATGACTAGGATCTTCTCTGCTATGGTGCTGAAGCTATGGGATGCCTTCCAGCTATGGGATACCTTAATCTTTATGTATTATATGACTGTGTTGTGACTCACTTTGAATGTATTTGAATAGAAAAATGGGAAATACAAATAGGGGCACAATCCTAAGCTAGGGTTAGGCCGGCGCAAGTCCCATGCACCGACCTAGGAAGGTTGCAAAAGTATCGTAAAGCATGTTTGCGCTTCCTCAGGAGTCAGCTGGTCCGGTGCAGAGACATTTACCAGCCCATGGAGGCTGTATCCATTCTCCACACCAACTTGGGGAGGCGGGGTTGCATCAGCTGAACTTGGCTGACACAGGGGTCTGGGGAGGGTGGGGAGGAGGTGGAAGGGAGACATTCTGGGACAGCGGGAGGGCTGGCATAGGGTGGTCCGGGGGGCAGGTGGGTGCGGAGCAGGAGACGCAGCTGGGACCCGGTTGTTATACTGGATCGCAATCCAGATCCCTGAGCAGCATGGACTGGCTTCAAGCCACACCACTCTCCTCGAACTTATTCCACCTCCAGAGGTGGCGCAAGTTCAAGGAAACCCATTGGGGCTGTGGTGGCTTAACTGGGGGCAAGGGGGAGAGTTTCCCCATGCCTCCAGCTGAGTCACTTCAGGGCCCAATCTTGCGCTGGATACAGCACGGGCCTCCTGGCCTGCTTGTTCCAGCACAAGATAGGATTGCGCTGCACATAACACAAATATTTAGTTATTAGTTATTTGATTTCTCTGTAAACCGCTTTGTGAACTTTATGTTAAAAGTTCACAAAGTAACTAAATACTGGTATCTAAATAGTGTAAATAATCAATAAGTACATACATAATCCAGCATGGGTAAGGGCTTGTGTGCCCAAGTGTATGGGTCCTGGATTTTTGTTTGTCTTGGAACATCCATCTCATTTGTGTGGCAAAGGTGCATTGGAAGTTCATTGAGTTTCAAGAGATTCTAACTCAGATTTTACTTAAGCCTGAAACCCAATATATTTTATGCAAACTGAGGTGGTAGAATTCTGGACAGTTCCACTTCAACCTGAAAGGGAGAATCATATTTTGGAGATCTTCCCCATAGGAAATAAAGCATCCAGCGTATAGTAAATCAGGAGAGTTGTGCTAAACCTTTAGCCCAATGGTGTCAATTACCCCATGCAGTTGAGTTTTTGCATGGGAAAGAATTCTAAAATATGACTCCCTGCTTGCAGTGAAAGTGGAATAGTCCAGAATGTTAGCACTTCAGCGTACCATGTTACTGTATATGATGTGTAAATTGCCTTTCCATCTCTCTCCACAGGCTAAGTCTGGTCAGGTAACCATGAAATATTAAGATAGGCCTCATTACCTACTAGTTTGTACTAAAAGTGTTTGCCTAAAATGAACCTTTTGCCTTGAACCCTTCTCTGCATTTTCCTGGGTCCACTGACGAATCTTACAGCGTGTACATTTGTACTTTGTACAAGGAGCTATTTGATTACTATTGTTGTCACCATTCCATCAGCAGGTTAATCTTTCTTTGTTCATCACCTTTGTACAGAATGCTGGAGAGCTTCTGAACTAAATTCAGCTTTCAGAACCCAAGTCTGAATCTAAGTTTCAGAGATAACTCACTTATAATAACTGAGGGACACATGCTTTGTTCTTCAGGAATACAGAAGTATTTTTTTTTTAACAAAACCAATGTTTGTTAGTATAAAGGTGTGCAGGATTTGTGAGTTACGCAAAATGTTGTCACACAGAATGGATGTGTACCTTATCCTTAGCTCAGCTCATACCTCATCCTTAGCTGTGGAAATTGTCCATGCTGTCACCACCAGATGCTACAAGGACACTGTATCTGCAGCATGGAACAAGCACCACATGGAAGCTGTTTCGTCCTTGTGCTTCTTGAAACATGTAGAAGACCAATACTATATGAAAGTAAATAAGATTTTGAGGAGGGACAGAAGAGCAGTGGTTTTCATTAGACCTCTGGATTAAGGGTATTTGGAATTGTCCACTTAATATGAAATGCTTGTGTGTTCAGTTAAAAGTTCTCTTGTGACATTCACAGGAATAGGGCTGCTTCTCTTATTCTACTAGTATTTAGCCATTCTGGTGGCCTATTTGTGTTGAAAGCCTCAGAATCAAGAAAGACTCGTGGTTATCCTGCTATCATTAAATGTGACTGTGAGCCCTGATGGCCAGAGCCAATGCACACCACTGGAAGAAGGCATGGCCTGTAGTCCTGAGGCCCAGTGGTATCTCCATTGCTGGAGACCATTGCCGCCTAAGACATCCAGTGCAGCGCAGCAGTCTCCGGTGGGGCAAGAGCTGAGGATGGTAGGAAGGATCAGAGAGGAGCTGAAACAGAGTGGAAGGAGAGGAAAAATGGATGGAAATCTCATTCCTCATCCTTAGCTCATATGCTCTCTCTGCATCCTACTTAGATTGGCCTGGGGTGGTGGGTTGCACTGTCATCAATATGCTGATCATTTATTTCTTCATATAAATACATGTATATAAACAAAGAAGCACATTGCAGCATTACATGCAGAAAACCCTAGGTTCAACTCCTGTTACTTCTAGGCAGGGCAAGGCCTCATCAGAAACTGTGGAGAGACACTGCCAATTAGCATCAACCATATTCAATTAGATGGACCAACCGTCTCATTCAACAGAAGGTAACCCGCTGTGGCGTACTCAACTTTCTTATCATACCCAGGCAGGTATGAGACCAACAAAAGCTGTGGTCTCGGGCAATAGATTGGTGGTGGTGGGGTGCTCATCTCTATCCATCTGCTTGCCTCCATTATATCTTCTCCTTCCATTCCCTGGGAAAGGAAGAGGGGAACAGAGAGGAAGATAAAATGTGGAGGGGAGGAGAGTGTTGAGCTAGAAAACTGGAGAGTGGGAGGAGCAGAGGCTGGCAAATCATCAGGTAAGCGGGGCAGTATTTGGGATGCCACTTCAGACATCAAGAAGTCCGGGCCAGCCCTGCACCTAGGATGTTAAAACATCTTCACATGTTCAGATTCTAAACCAGTGCTGCTTTTACTATGATCTTGACTGCTCTTTTCTTTTAAGCAGTGTTCCAAAGTTACAGGCAAATTGTGCTTTTCTTTCTAGCATCGTTACAGCTTGGCATATACAAGGTAGACTGCACGTAGCAGCATTTTTAAAATTTTGCTTGCGTTACTTGCCGTTACACAGTATACTATTTTTCAGAATGGTATTTACAATTGACTGGACATCAGCTGTGCAGAGTACAAGTGAAATTAGAATCTGCTGCTCAGGTACAGGAAAATTAAGACTAGTACAACAGTTATTCCCAGTGCCCTGCAGATGCTTGCCCAAGGACAAATGGTTTACAATGGAAATCACAACTAAAATGCAGAGCTTATATGCCTTTTTCCCATTTGCTGTTTTCTCTACACAAACTTTTTATTAAGGAAATTGATCCAAAGGCTCCCAGTTCTTTTGACTTCCCTCTTCATCACCAGATTCCCTTTTCATATGTTTGTGAAAATTCCCAAATCTGAAAGAAAGGAAGAGACAACCACAATTAGGGGTGTTGTAACATGATGGTTAAAGAAGATGCTGCCCTTCAGTTCTCCTTTCTTGTTCTTCCCTGTTTTTAAATTAGTTGTGTTCTGCCCTAAAATAAAGAGGCATGCTTGTTGGAGTGCAATAAATGTAAGACATGAAAAGGTTGATTCTTTTAGATGTCAGAACCCTTTACAAAAAGGGGCTAAAAAGATGTGGAAAAAGCCTGAAGCAGGGATGTGTTCCAATCCCTTCCAACCTCTTCCCCCCCCCCCCCCCCGCCGCCCAGACATTGGGCCCTTCAAGTGTGTCAGCTGAACTATTAAAAAAAAAAAATTCCCTGAGGATTTGTAGTAGAGAACTACTCATGGTCCCCCTGGCAGGAAATGATAAGGAAGGGCATTATAGGACATGTCCTGTCTGGAAAGGTGTCCTCCTGCTATACCCTCTCTTCTCTCCTTCTTTTCTTGAGGTATGGGGAAAGAGAGGGGATTGGCACAGAAGGGGTAGAGCAGGCCCAGCTCAAAAGGGGCTGAATGAGACTTAAATGGGCCACACACTATGTTCTCTCCTCAGTCAAAGGACCCAGAGCCCAATCCTACTCAGAGGTAAGTCCCATTATATTTAATGGATCTTACTGCCAGGGAAGAGTGGTCAGGATTACAGCCGCAGTCCTATCCAGCTTTCCAGCATGGCATGCAGCCATGCCAGGGATATGTCTACCCTGTGGCAAGACAGGGTAAGGGGCTGGGTGCCACTTGGAAGGAAGTGCCAGTGCATGCACTTCACTCTCTTCTGACTGTGGATGCAATTGAAACGTACATGCCCTCTCACAGTGGCTGGGCGAAATTGCCCGGCTGGCTGCTGAGAGGATGTGTGCTTGCCAAATGTTTCACCAGTTGGGAAGTGACTGGATTGCCTGCTACCTGGGCACAAACAGTGGCAGTTGGGGCAATTTTGCCCCAGATGCCACTGTGAGTGTTCATGAACTCCAGCTGATTCCTGTCTCAGGAAGTGTCTGGAGAACCTGGAAGTGATGTCATGGTAATGACATCACATAACATCATGACATCATGATGTTGCTGCCCTGGCTGCCACAGGCCCTGGGTACACTTCTGAGCCACGCTAGCAGGGCAGGTGCTGCATCCTGCTGTGGGGAAGGGGAAAACAGTCACAGAGGCCTCCTAAAGGAAAGGGAACACTTGTTCCCTTACTTCAGGGCTGCAGTGGTTGCAGTGGTGCTAGAAGGTTGGATAGGACTGGGCCCTAGGTCTCATGCCATCCTGAGTGCAAAGCAATAGCAGTAGCTCACTGGATCTTCATGTTGGCGCATGGCATGTTTGTTGGCAATACTGTTAGGAGCAAAGCATGCAATAATTCAGTTCAGCAAGAAATCAATCAAATGGGGTTTTTGTTTGTTTTTAAAAAAACAATTTACTTGTTTTTGCCATGGTCAGGGGCTTGGATCTCTTGAGGTAGGCCGAAGAGAAGTGATCTTCCAAATCTCTGCGGCAAGTTGGCAAGAGAATGGATAGAATGTGGAATGGAAGGAGCTCTCTCAAACCTGAGTGAGAAAGAAAGGGGATGTCTTGCAAGGCTTCCTGCAATGGCCCTTCCAAATCGGAGAGGCAAGTTGGCTGCTGGCTTGATACTTCTCTCCTCCTGAAAGTTTCGTCCAAACCTCAAGGGCAAATTTGCAGCAGGGTTTGGCAGCCTGTTCACAGCTGGTGCGCTCATCTTCATGGTGTTCTTCAGTCCCCAAGCCTTTGGTTCGTCAAGGTTCAGAGTTCTCTGCTTTTCTTCTGTAACATCTTCGCTGGACTATAATGAGAAATCATAAAATGATTCCTTGGGGCTAATTCAGCAAGGTGTTGATTAGGCTTTTGAAGTTGTGGACATCCAGAGATTTTTACAATTAAAGAGTCATTAGATAACAAAAACAACAATGCACATCTCAAATCCTTAGCACTGTATAATAATTAAAAGTGCAATCCTAACTGATAGAGCCTTATATTTAGCAAGGTGAGAGCAATTGTCCCCTCTTCAGCCCCACCCAATGCACTCCTTAGTCACATTCCAAGCACCCCTGTGTTCAGTGCTTGCCTAAGGGGAACAGCACTGAACCCAGAGAGGGTTCCTCCATGTTCTTTAGAACACCCTCTTAGAATGCCTCAGTTTCTAAACTTTCTTCTTTTTCTTCTGCATAGTAGTCTTCCCAAGTTCAGTTTGCCCTCCTCAGTCAGACACTGTTAAATAAGGGGTGTCTGAGAGTGCACAAAGGAGTGTATTGTCTAGCTTGCACACTATTGCACACTGTGGATAAGAAACACCGAGTTTAGGGCTGCATGCTTACCTGGGAGTAAATCCCACTAAACGGAACTTACTTGGAACTTCTGAGCAGGCATGTATAAGATTGCACCGTTAGTATACCCCCAAATGATTCGGGTACTTCCAGTTGCCAGCAAAACAGCACTTTGGGGACTATACTGCCCATGACTCACTATTAGAAAAGTCTGGAATGGGGACCTTTTTGCAACAAACACTCATAATTTGGGACGCGCGGTTTCTCTTCTTCATGAGACAAGTATTCCAGCGCCCAGCAAAGACAAATGTAGATATAGATTTCTGGAATTCCATCGCCTCTGAGGAGTTTTAGGTCCAAGGCGGCAGTATTGCATGTCACTTTTTTAAACACTCTCCACATTCAAAGAACAGTCAAGTCAAGTAAACGATCATATCAGGAAGAGAGGTTTCTGGTCCAACACATTCCCTCTGTGTGCTACTTGCTATTTGCAGGGAACATTTTACATAGAGAACACTCAAAAATGTGAATCCAACCTGCAGTCTAAAAGGGTACAATCCATTCTACTTCCTCAAGTCTAACCACACCATTCTGCTGCATGTTTCAACGGTTCCTTAGATGAAGAAGCAAAAACAATGTGAAAGTATCAGCCAAACTCATAGGCTTTACTGCATGGTGCTACAAAGTAGAATTTACTGGTGTACGCCTTCATCCATTAACACCTTTGGTGGACTATTTCTTGAGGGACCTCTGTAATCATATACAGCAGGGTGGTTTTTTTAATCATGCCAATAAAGATCTTACCTCAGAATAGGTATCATCGCTGTAGTCTTCTCTGCTCTGCAAACTGGTCATTATTGATTCATCGAGGCAGATAGTTTTTGTAGCTAAAAGGAGACATGTGGCAAAAGCACACAAAGTGAGTCTGTCCATTGAGATAATTTTCATTTCTCTTAAATTATATTTACAGAAGACATCAAGATCTGAGCAGCCACAAAATGTACCACCTTTTTATACTTTTAGACAACAAAAGGCATTCTTTTACCATGATGCCAATTCTGCCCACAGCTTCATTTTAACATGTATCCTGTTAATTATATATGGAGAGAATGCAGAAAATTTGTTTTGTGAACCCATTTGAACAAAAGTGTTTCCTGTTGAAAAATGCTGATGACTTTAGAAATATTTGCCTTGCCAATTAAAGAGCTTTAATTAGGCTATTATAATTTGAACCAACACTGTTGCCTTATGCTTAATGATTATGTTTCTAAACAAAAGCACATTATTCTGTGGCTTGCATTGGCTTCAGTCATCAGTGTTTAGAAATAAAATGTCAATGCATTTTTTTTTAAGCGGCATGGCTGTAATTATAGAAGTTGGTGATAATTTCTTCTAAGAAATGAAAAATTACATATTTTTTCATTCAAGGAGATACTCCAGGATGTAGCAAGGGCAAGCTGAAAACAAATTTCAGGTGTCAACAAGTGGAAGAATTTGCACATACAGTTTGATATATGATATCTAGTGCATCATGTTGTGAAGTGTTGAGCAATATGTTGCAGACCCTGTTGCACAATCACAAAGTGAAGTCAGGATTCCATTTGGCAGGGCATCTGAGAGGAATTTTATCAGGGGGTACAAAGTTTCTTTTGGACCTCTTCCTCCGTTGAATCATAACTTCATACAATCATTTGATCATAATTTCTATGAATCATGATATATAAAACTATGTAGGCTTACACAAAATGTGAATGCTAGTCTTCACATAATATATGCAACATTTTCTGAGATCCCCGGTAATTTCTAGCTCCCTTCCTTTGGCTCCCAGGCCCCCTTTTTGACCCCTGACCAGGTATGATGTATCTCCTGAACTCCCTCTCATAGGCCCTGGTGAGATTGGAAAATGTAAAATCCTAGGAAATTTTCAGCCCCCCTCCTTTGGCTCCCAAGCCCTTTTTTTAAAATAATATAATAATATAATAATAATATACAGTATTTATATAAATCATGGGCCAGGGTACAATTTACCTCTTGCAAACCTCTCTCATGGGCCCTGCCATTTGAGTTTCTGTGCTCAAAAACCTTCTGTGTTTACTTCTGCATTCTCAAGCTCCAGATTTTTTGATGTAAAATAGTAACTTGGGATACAACCCATTGTGTTTTATTAGATGCAAAACTCAAGGATATTTTGGTTCAAGATATGAAAAATATTAAATAAATTCTGTGTATTTTAATGATGCCTGGGTCTTTCTGAGTGCTTGACCAAGAAGGTCAAGTTGAAGATGTCCACCAGTTGTCTACCAGATGTCCACCAGACATCCAGTTGAAGATGTCAACCAGCTTGGGGAGTTATAGCCTAAACTTGGCTTCCTGTTCCATTACAATGAGTATGGGTCATCCAGGAAATAGACCCTGGTCTACAAAATACATGGTTTCATATTATGGCATGAAAATGTGATCAGTGGTAATGAATAGAACAAGTTCCTTCTTCAAAGTAAATCAGCAGGTGTGCTGTAAATCATTTGATTCCAGTGGAAGAGCAAGTTTAATATTGTTCGTTGCCTTTCATATAATAATATAATGATAAATCCTTATTCATTATTAACAACGCATTGTGCAGAAATGATATGCGTTCCATGACTCATGTCACCAATAAGTATTGAAGGATTTCCATAAAGATGAATAATTCATTGCGTATTCATTTTGCCCCAGTGTGTAATGACCTATTTTATGGCTCATTTTGAAATAGCATGATTTTAAAATGCGTACGTTTTTTCATTGAAAAATTGGACCAGTCATTTTTCACATATTCTGTGTATGGTGCAGTATTCTAGCAGAACTGCGTTCTGATATTTCTCGGCCTACAAAATTCTACTCCATACAAAGGTTCAAGATAACAATGTAGTTGTTAATACAGCGACGCTCCAGCCAGTGACAGCCCGCATATATGACGGCCACCGCTGGTCCCTGTTCACCCCCCACAGCCTCCGAAGCTGTGTTCCCCTCACCTCCAGAGGATTTTCTGAGCCTTGGAGATGCAGCAAATGGATGGAGGCGAGGGGAGCGTGGCTCCCCTTGCATTTTGGAGACTCACATAGTGTCAAGCCTCGCTTGGCAATGGGGGTGCTGGTTCATATGCCTGTCTCTAAGCGACACATGACTGTACTTGTCAGTTCGTATGCTGCTCACTTAACAACAGATTTCCTCAGGGAGTTTTGCAGGATCAAAACTCCCTATCTTGAAGTTAAGTGTACCATTAAATCAGGACACCCCGATCAACATTTTTATCAATCCAAATTTTGGAACTGAGTTTTGGGGAAATGGAGGCATTGATTTTCCATGTGTGTGGGTGGGGACAGTGAGAAATAGCTTGTTTTGCTGAGTTCAGCTTGGTTTGCTGAGTTCAACTAAAAGAAGTTGAGTGGAATTTATCTGAGGTATCTCTTACTACATGTCTCATGGGGTGGTTTGCTGAGAGCTTCTCTGGGCCCACTGGAAACAATTGCCCAGTGAAGCAGTCTCTTCCTATAATCAAGTGGTACCCAAAATTACAGGAGTTATGGCACCCCAACAGCCTCTTCCTCCTGGCTCAGGCAGGTGCTGCCATCTTGGATCTTGTGAAATCTCATGAGATCAAGATGGCTGCATTCGAGTCTTACAAGGTTTGGGTGCCACCATCTTGGATCTCATGAGATTTTTCAAGGTTCAAGATGGTGGTGCCTGGGAGACCTGGTAGGAGGGACATCCTTCAGCCAGCGACATCCCCTAAGGCACCACGATGTACAGTTTGGCAACTACTACTACAATCAGTTCTGGCTGACAAGAGCCCTTTTGCTGGAAGTTGGAACTGAAAGGCACACATTTATTTTCTGCATCTATCAAGGAGAGGCATGGATAAGATTTGTTATATGCCATGTCTTTGCTATGCCAAAATACCTCTAGTTGGTAACTCAACAGCTTTACGTCAATGGTTATATTGGCTCTTTTGTTTACAAAGGGAATCTGTTTTTAGTGGTCCTCTAATGTGCACTAGCCTTTAGAGAGCAGTTTCTCACCATAACACAAAGATCAATTACATCCAAATTAGCATTAATATTTCACCCATAATAATTGCCTCCTCACTGAAATATCTCCACAGTGCTGCAACTATGCATTAATGTGTAATCCTACAGGTTTCACGGAGCAGTGACAGCCTTCACAGAGAAAAGGTCAGGAGATTGTGATTTCAAGATGCTTTGGGCTGAATTGTAGCTTTTCTCTAGACTCTTACATCAGCTTGGGGAGTGTGATATGCCCACCCTCTTGAGTGCTCTCATCAAGGAGGAAGTGAGAGTCTAGAGCAGAGGTGCCCAAACCCCGGCCCGGGGGCCATTTGCAGCCCTTGGGGATCCCCAGTCCGACATGCAGGGAGCTCTAGTCTCCAATGAGCCTCTGGCCCTCCAGAGACTTGCTGGAGCCTGCACTGGCCCAATGCAACTACTCTCAGCGCGAGGGCCAACTGTTTGACCTCTCCGACAAGCTGCGGGTCGAGGGCTCCATACGTTGTTTGCTGTTTCATATCTGTGAAGCAGCAGCGGCAGCAAAGGAAAAGCCAGCCTTACTTTGCGTAAGGTCTTTTATAGATTTTGAGCTATTATGAGACCTTCATTCATTTGTATAAGTTCAATCTCTAATTTATTCATTTATGTAAATTTATGTAAATTTATTCAAATTTTCAATGTAAATTAATTCTTTTTTTTTCCTGGCCCCCAACACAGTGTCCGAGAGATGATGTGGCCCTCCTGCCAAAAGATTTGGACACACCTAGTCTATAGCATTGCACATGCACATGGCTCTTTCCCCCCAGCTACTGTGTCCCTGTGCCAGTTGACTATCTGAACTGAAAATGAGCTTATATTCCCTTGTTCCACATGTACCTTTTACAGTCATGGGTGGACATATCTCTCATAGTCTATCTTGTCATGGTTCTTTAAGCAGGATTGTCACCTTTGTCTCTCCACAGGTGATACCTCAAGTCCCCATCAAACCAGACCAGAGGATGGACCAGCTCCTTCTCCATCCTTCAGGTAAGATGGACCTGGGTTAGCCCTTGGGTAGTCCTTGGGTGCCTGTGCTATGGATTCCTTGGGAAGGTCTGACTTGGGGCTTGTAAGGCCTGGCTCTGAAAACAGGCCCCACTGATCTTCACCCCCTCACCTCACAGCAGGCTTCAGTTATACCTGCCTTTCTCTTCAGCTGATACATTGCTTCTCTCTCCATTCAAGTTTAAGAAACACCAGCACAGTCAAAACTGGTTAATCTATCGCTAAGGAGACCAATCTGGCATCTCTGGATCAATTCCTTTATGAGACAGAAATTATACTTCAACATGGGGACAGTGGCATCACGCGGAGGGTGCGGGCCACACTGGGTAACGCGCCCGGGGGGGGGTGATGTGCCCTGGGGGTGATGCGCTAAAATCACGCCTTTATGAGCTACCATGTCATGCCATACACCGTTGGATGTGGAATGACCAGTGGGACACAATGCAAAAACCCCGTTGAGACAGCTCCTTTCCTTCAAAAGTTATGGCCAAAAAACCAGAAGGAAAAAATGCATGGAGCCCTATGGAAAGTGAAAGTGAGCCGTATCGTGCGTTTACTCGTGAGTAGGCATACTTGCCATAGTCCATTGGAAAGGGCAGGCTGAGTGGAATCCAACAACACAAGAATGGTCCCAATCCAGTAAATGCAGCCCCCAAAAAACACCCGAGAAGGAGGTCCTTATTGAGCCCTTTGGAAAGCAAGTGAAACCACGTGGCTGCGTTTACTCGTGAGTAGGCGACCTTGCTTTGCTCCATCCAAAAGGACAGACTGAGAGGACTCCAATGTCAGAATGGTCCTGATCCAATGAATGCAGCCCCAAAAACACCTGAGGAGGAGGTCTCTCCCCCCCCAGCTGCGAGTGTATGGGGCCCTATGGGAAGCGGAGCGCTTTCCACATGCGCTGCCTCCGACGCATCCTCGGCATCACCTGGCAGGACAAAGTTCCAAACAACACAGTCCTGGAACGTGCTGGAATCCCTAGCATGTATTCACTGCTGAAACAGAGACGCCTGCGTTGGCTTGGTCATGTCGTGAGAATGGATGATGGCCGGATCCCAAAGGATCTCCTCTATGGAGAACTTGTGCAAGGAAAGCGCCCTACAGGTAGACCACAGCTGCGATACAAGGACATCTGCAAGAGGGATCTGAAGGCCTTAGGGATGGACCTCAACAAGTGGGAAACCCTGGCCTCTGAGCGGCCCGCTTGGAGGCAGGCTGTGCAGCATGGCCTTTCCCAGTTTGAAGAGACACTTTGCCAACAGTCTGAGGCTAAGAGGCAAAGAAGGAAGGCCCATAGCCAGGGAGACAGACCAGGGACAGACTGCACTTGCTCCCGGTGTGGAAGGGATTGTCACTCCCGGATTGGCCTTTTCAGCCTCACTAGACGCTGTGCCAGAACCACCTTTCAGAGCGCGATACCATAGTCTTTCGAGACTGAAGGTTGCCAATACAATACGTGGCTGGTGGTCAGGCCAGGCAAAGAATGTGAGGACACCAGAATGGTCCCGATCCGATGGGACTGGAGTGCAACAAAAGCCCCAGAAGGCAAACCTTCTGGGCAAACCATTGACTCTAATGGGACTTACTTCTGAGTAGACAGGCATAGGATAGGGCTCTCAGACTTGTAAAGCCAGGTGGGTCTTTGTATTGATGTGCTTGAAATAGAAGGACTTTAAGCTGGGCACTGGGGAGGGCTGGAAATCTCATTGATTCTTATTGGGGGTGTTATTGCAGGCAGACTACAGAAAAAACTCACTTGGTGGAACAGGACTGGCTCCTCCTTATTTAATTATTTCTTTTATTTTAATTTAACTATAATTACTTATTTTAATTTGCTTGATGATGTCACTTCTGGCCATGACATCACTTCCAATGTGTCCTGGACAGACTGTCATTCTAAAAAGTGGGTCCCAGTGCTAAAAGTATGAGAACTGCTGCAATAAGGTGTTAGTAAGTTGACACATGTGTGTGTGTGTGTGTGTGTGTGTGTGTGAGAGTGACTCCACAAGTTTTCAAAATCACTAAAATCAGAATTTGGAGGAATAATGCCATCATGTTATATATCAATCAATGCGTAATTTCATGCAGAATGCAGTTAAACAAACCACATTGGAATATCTGTGTTCTATCAAAAGGTACTGCCAAAAAACCAGTGGGGGCGGGGCAATGGTACACCACCACACCCATCATCTGGGGTGTTGCCCCGTCCACTGCATGGGGTGACGCGCAGGCCTCCCGCACCGGGTGACACGGATCCTAGTGATGCCACTGCATGGGGATAATTTAGGTTTTTATGGGGAGTTTCTATGGGAGAATTTGAGTGGGGATGCTGAATAAGGAGAGGACAGAGAAAAAGCACAGCATTGGGTTGTATCTTAAATTTAATTTAGTCCAGACTAAGATTCTTAGGACTAAATTCCATTGGATTTAGTGGGACAATTGCAACTATGGGCTCAATCCTAGCCAACTTTCCAGGGCTGATGCAGCTGTGACATGTGCTGCATCCTGCAGTGTTTGTGGTGGTGGGGGGGTGGCAGTCACAGAGGTCTTCCCAAAGTAAAGGAACAAGTGTTCCCTTATCTTGGGGCTGCATTGCATCAGCACGAGAATGTTGGATAGAACTGGGCTCTAGCTAAACTTAGGATACAGGCTGTTCCGTTTTGATGTTCTGTACAGCCTCTGTTTATATGGTGTGTCTATAACTTCTACTGAAGTTTAGAGAACTTGACTTATATGTGGATAAACTGACTCACAGAATGTTGTGGTTGGTACAAATCTATGAATCAATCTTTTTCTTTCATTTGCTCTTAATGATGCAAAAGTAGAAAATGCAATATATAACTGTACCGTTATAGTTTGGCGGTTTTCTATTCCTGGTATAGACAAAACAATCCAGAAGGCAGCAAACCATCAGGGGGTTGGTGATATTGCGGCAAGACACCAAAGACAATTATATCTTCCTAGTGAAAAAGGAAAAGTGAGAACTATAATTTTAGATTGGACAGGTTCTTCAATTATGCATTTGATTTTCGTAATAAAACAAACATGTCTTCAATAGCAGCTTGAGCTATAAATACTTTTTTTTCACTAACTCTTTTGAAGAGTGCTGTACTTACCAATGTACTGCAGCATGGACGATCTCCAATTCATTCTTTTCTATTAAAAATTGAACTAATTTAACATAAATTTTTAAAAAGGGTTTGGATTGGCTGCAAATCAACAGTCTTCATAAATGCTTATGAGAGGGAGAGACAAGCTGATTAAATCTGGGTTCAGAGGTAATAACGAAGAACACAGAATGGAGAAAAAAACCTTTCATAAATTTATATCAAAGAAGTCTTTCTGGAATTTTAAAAAGGCATTAGTGTTTTTATCTAACTATTAACTAAGGACTTTTCAATATACGTACTTATTATGCTAGAATTTATTAACAGGAAGCTCTCTGTATAAATCTATCGCTTTGATAAGTACAGCTTTTAATTTGCCTTTCCCTTTTAATTGGCATGCCTGCCTTTTGCTAAACTGAATTCTAGGAAAGATTGAGAGCAAAAGTGGTGTAAGGATTACGCCAGGCCTCAAGTCCAGTCAAAGTGACTGTGGGTTTGTGACTTTGGAAGGTAAAGGCTGCTTGACAGTGTTTGTAACTAGCATAAAACTGATTACAAATCAGTTGATGTAAGTAAGAGTTACAATGAAGAACCAGAGGAAGAGCTAAGCTGGCAGAACCAGTGATGACACCACAGAACTAACAAGAGATATTGCCAGACAGACAAAGAGAAAAAAAAACAAAATTCAGTAGTAATCTCTTGAACTCTGTCTGTGCTCAGAAGGTGTATACTAAAAAAAAGGGACAAGAAGAGATGGACACAATATGGAAAAGTATGAAATGTTAGTCCACAACTGTTTGATGGTCCTTTTTCACTATTCAATGACTATCCACTGGGATTAAGAAGAGACTGGATCTGAAGCCAAAATCAGGAAACCAGTCTGGTCAGTGAATTTGAGGGATTTGTTAAAGCAGTAGTCCTCACACAATTAGCACTGGGACCCACTTTTTATAATGAGTATCTGTCAGGACCCACCAGAAGTGATGTCATGACTGGAAGTGACCTCATCAAGCAGTGCCCAATTCTATTGAAAGGAAACACTGGCAGAATGTATGTTCCACCAGCGCTGGCTGGTGCAAAGTACAACCAGTGTTTTGCAGCAGTGCAGAGGGCTGGCACACCGGTGCCAGCAGAGCAACGTAAGAAGGTTGAATAGGGCAGAGAGAGGGCAGAACAGGGAGGAAATGGGGGCTGGGATGGGTGGATTGGGCCTGGGAGGGGCAAGTTTGGTGGTGCTGGTGCATGCTGAATCCTGACCCCCTCCCCAGGTCTGATCTGCCAGCATGGATCAATTCGGACTTTCACCAATGGTATTGGAAATGTCCCCTTACGCCAGGAGATCTCCAACAGCTGAAAATCTCCTGTTGAATACAGTTTAGCTGGAGCTGGTGCCACTTCATCACCACATGCGGATTTCTTTAGGATTGGGCTGTAGTTCTCACACCGGACAACAAAAAAGATTACATAGATTTCGTTAACTAACTTAGATGAAACGTGAAAGTTCGTGAAACTCGTTTGATGTGGAAAGAATGTACTTGTCTCTTTCCATTTAAAAGACTGGAACAGAAAATGTCTTTTATGGAAGGAGATTAAACTGGACATATCTGAGGCTGCTTGTCTGGGTGGAACTCCATTGTATTATGAAATGGCCTTCAGTTCAGAACCACTCAATCAGACCACGAGCAGGAGCAAGACAGTTAGGCAGATCTATGAGGCAAGGATCAGGGCAGGATTCCAGAGGAGAAATTCAGAAGCAAGATTAAGGGTGCAGGTAGGTTAAAATAATGTCTTTCAAACTTCAAAGTAGATATGCTGAAGGGTGCCTTTCTGTGAAGAACCAGGATATATTGTTGTGAGACCACTATCAATGTCAAGGAGATACTGCCCAACCTGTGGCCAGGAATGTGGTGCTGAGACCCCCATCAAAATGATTTTTCTTTAAACCAATATCCTAAGTAAAATCTGGGTGCTTACTAGTGAGGTCAAAGGTGATAAGAAAAATGAAGATACATTTACTCCACATCTTCTCACCAACTTCAAGGCATGGGCTTACCTTTCAGGAATATCTAAATCCCTGACCAGTTTGCTGATTCTACCTGCTGAATTATTATTGGTATCCACAGGGGTGCAACAACATAGATCCCTTTGCAAGACACTAAAAGTGCTTCCAACAGAGGCCAGTTCTTTGCACCAGTCTCCTAGCAGCTCGCAAGCAGAGCACTTCTAGTGCTGTTCTCGAGCCACCTCAGCCGAAGCTGGATTTTCTCATTCATTTCAGAATTGGTAAAATTCTCACAATAAAGTGACATTATCTGTTTTCCACCAGGGCACGAGAAACCTCAGGCCTCACAGTGTGAGGTGCATGAGAAGTAATGCTCACCATATGGAACTACTGAGTACAAGTCACCTCGTAATTACATTTACCACCATACAATGATGGTGAAAATCCAGCAGGCGTCTGACTTTGATATGCAGCAATCACAATCATTTATTATATCGGGTGCCATACGAAATTGAAGAAAAGAACTGGCCCCATCTGCAGGTTTCAAATCTACTATTGCATTCTCTGGGGATTCCTCTCTTTTTGGTACATACAGTACTTTCATACTGTCCATTCCCCTGCCAGTTCTGGTGATACTGGGATATGGAAGAAGACTGGAGCCATAGAAGTCAGTCAATGTTTGTCCTGCAAGATTCTGAATGGGGAGGGGACTATCACAGAGCACAGCCCTTCTCCAAGTTTATGAAAAGACCAGGGCTCTCTGCACAAACAGCTCAATCCTAACAAATATAAGGCAAATGGCCATATGGCAGTATGTACAATGAACCACCACTGCAAATGGTGTCCTGTGGCTTGATGCCATGGCCAGCTACCTTTGGGAGCACAGGTGAGCCAGCATAGGAAACAACAATGGGAGGAATGGGGTAGGGAGGGCAGATGATCAAGAGAGTGTCTTTGGCGGGTAGGGGGAATGGAGAGAGACAGATCCTGGGAGGGATGGGGTGGATCTTTGTGGCAGGGACTTGTGCTGGGATCCTATCCCCATCCAACATACATAAGAACATAAGAACAGCCCCACTGGATCAGGCCATAGGCCCATCTAGTCCAGCTTCCTGTATCTCACAGCGGCCCACCAAATGCCCCAGGGAGCACACCAGATAACAAGAGACCTCATCCTGGTGCCCTCCCCTACATCTGGCATTCTGACTTAACCCATTTCTAAAATCAGGAGGTTGCGCATACACATCATGGCTTGTACCCCATAATGGATTTTTCCTCCAGAAACTCATCCAATCCCCTTTTAAAGGTGTCTAGGCTAGACGCCAGCACCACATCCTGTGGCAAGGAGTTCCACAGACCGACCACACGCTGAGTAAAGAAATATTTTCTTTTGTCTGTCCTAACCCGCGCAACACTCAATTTTAGTGGATGTCCCCTGCTTCTGGTATTATGTGAGAGTGTAAAGAGCATCTCCCTATCCACTCTGTCCATCCCCTGCATAATTTTGTATGTCTCAATCATGTCCCCCCTCAAGCGTCTCTTTTCTAGGCTGAAGAGGCCCAAACGCCGTAGCCTTTCCTCATAAGGAAGGTGCCCCAGCCCCGTAATCATCTTAGTCGCTCTCTTTTGCACCTTTTCCATTTCCACTATGTCTTATTTGAGATGCGGCGACCAGAACTGGACACAATACTCCAGGTGTGGCCTTACCATCGATTTGTACAACGGCATTATAATACTAGCTGTTTTGTTCTCAATACCCTTCCTAATGATCCCAAGCATAGAATTGGCCTTCTTCACTGCCGCCGCACATTGGGTCGACACTTTCATCGACCTGTCCACCACCACCCCAAGATCTCTCTCCTGATCTGTCACAGACAGCTCAGAACCCATCAGCCTATATCTAAAGTTTTGATTTTTTGCCTCAATGTGCATGACTTTACACTTACTGACATTGATCCATTCTCCCCTTCCCTCTGCCTTGCTCTCCTTGGACTTACATCAGTACAACAGCTGGCATAGATACAAGGAGAGCCATTGGGGAAGCTGAGGCTTACCCCAAGGAGGCCTCCATGATGCAGTTGCATTGGTGATGGGGGAGTTAGGATTGGGCTGTAACTTAAGTCACAAACTTAAGTTAGCTCTGTCATTTTATATCATTTATTTTTCACCAATAGTATTGTCTGGACCTGTATAACCCTTCCGTCTACCCCTGTAGGTGTTTCAATTTAGCGATAATCACAATGAGGGAAAGGTCAGTAGCTATAGCACATACTTCATGCAACCACTTGTTGTTATACAAGCAGGTATTTTAATTTTTCATTAGGAGAGTGCTTGTCCCTGTTGTTTTTCTTGGTGCTGTTCTTTTCACAGGTGCATATAGACCCTGTCTCCTAAACAGCTGCTTTGTCAGGGCAAGGGATCATCAGTTCCAGAGGGAACGTGGACTACCACCTGCCACTTAACTGTTTATTTTGCTGGCACCAAGAGGCAACTCTGGCTATAGTTTCTAATAAACTTTCATTGAATTTAGTAGTTCACAGCTTGATGGTTTCATGAGGAAACATTAGTCTCAAATGTCACACTAATGTTGCATTTGTCACTTTTAATGTTAGGAAATTCTGACATACCTCCTCCCTGTCACATTTCAAATGCATTTTCTTTATACTGGTGCAGTTCAGGTTCAAAAGCCGAACGTGGGGAGCCAAAAAAAGGAAGTGGTATTCAGAGCTACATTGAGTATTGTTTGTACACTAACATCATAAATAGACTGGGACCAGGGTGACCAGATGTCATAACTGCAAAAGAGCATAAGGCACCTCAATATGTAGGAGAACCAAGAAAAAACGCAGAACATGACAAAATAAAAACTAAAAACACTCATATATTGATTTCATGTGGTTAATTTAAACACTATATTACTTATTATTAAATTTAAAACTACATTACACATAATTTATTACATATAGGGCACAATCCTAACCAGGTATACTCAAAAGTAAGTCCTATTTTGTTCAATGGGGCTTACTCTCAGGAAAGTGTGGTCAGGATTGCAGCCGTAGCTTATTAATTACAATAAGGCTATGTGCTGCCTGCAAGGGCCTGCTCACAGGGTAAAGGACGACATTTAAGTTCTGTTCCAGGACACAAGGCTAAAAAAGAGGACATGTCCTGGAAAAAGAGGACGTTTGATCACCCTGATTTGGACACATCAGGGATTCAAACTCAACAGGACATAAGTGGTGAAAAAGAAAATTGTTTAACAACTTTGATAAGACCCCCTGAAAATGCAGAAGCTGTAATATTGCATAGTAGTTTGAGTGCTGGCTTAAGACCAAGAGGCCTGGGTTCAAAGCTGTGAAGTATGCTGTGTAGCCATATTTCAGTTGCTGTCTTTCTACTTAATATCTCACAGGGCAGTGATGTGCAATTGATCCATTTTTATGTCATCTGTGAACAGACACATTCGGTGTGGAACATGATCAGTGCTGTACCCTCTTCTTCTTCTTCCTATATAGAAGTGTCTTTTTTGATCATTACTGAGCATGGCATTGGCCTGATATACAAGCATGGCATTGGCCTGATTCTTTCTCAGAGTTATTTATTTTACCTTCCCTGTTCTTTGGACTCTGGTGAAAGTGACAAGCAAGAGGAGAGAGGGGTGTTTGTCAATTTCTTTCACTAGATGCAATTCTTTCTCTAGCTAGTGCATACATGGCTATTGTGATCACAGCATGGAACATGGTTGTACGAAGCTAACGATACCCAGTTGGATATTCTTTCAAATGCAACTGAGTGATATTGTGATTCACTCAGTAAACTGAGTGATTTAATATGGTGCGGTATGCAGGACCTGGTTAGAGATGTAAACGTTACTGAGCTATTGGGGAACAGTGATCATGCTGCGATCCGTTTTGACATGCACGTTGGGGGAAGAATACCAGGCAAATCTCTAACAAAAACCCTTGACTTCCGACGGGCAGACTTCCCCCAAATGAGGAGGCTGGTTAGAAGGAGGTTGAAAGGGATGGTAAAAAGAGTCCAATCTCTCCAGAGTGCATGGAGGCTGCTTAAAACAACAGTAATAGAGGCCCAGCAGAGGTGTATACTGCAAAGAAAGAAGGGTTCCACTAAATCCAGGAGGGTGCCCGCATGGCTAACCAGCCAAGTTAGAGAGGCTGTGAAGGGCAAGGAAGCTTCCTTCCATAAATGGAAGTCTTGCCCTAATGAGGAGAATAAAAAGGATCATAAACTGTGGCAAAAGAAATGTAAGAAGGTGATACAGGAGGCCAAGCGAGACTATGAAGAACGCATGGCCAGCAACATTAAGGGGAATAATAAAAGCTTCTTCAAATATGTTAGAAGCAGGAAACCCGCCAGAGAAGCAGTTGACCCTCTGGATGGTGAGGGAGGGAAAGGGAAGACAAAAAGAGACTTAGAGATGGCAGAGAAATTAAATGAGTTCTTGCATCTGTCTTCACGGCAGAAGACCTCGGGCAGATACCACTGCCTGAATGGCCCCTCCTGACTGAGGAATTAAGTCAGATAGAGGTTAAAAGAGAAGATGTTTCAGACCTCATTGATAAATTAAAGATCAATAAGTCACCGGGCCCTGATGGCATCCACCCAAGAGTTATTAAGGAATTGAAGAATGAAGTTGCTGATCTCTTGACTAAGATATGCAACTTGTCCCTCAAAACGGCCACGGTGCCAGAAGATTGGAGGATAGCAAATGTCACGCCTATCTTTAAAAAAAGAAAGAGGAGGGACCCGGGAAACTATAGGCCGGTCAGCCTAACATCCATACCGGGTAAGATGGTGGAATGCCTCATCAAAGATAGGATCTCAAAACACATAGACGAACAGGCCTTGCTGAGGGAGAATCAGCATGGCTTCTGTAAGGGTAAGTCTTGCCTCACAAACCTTATAGAATTCTTTGAAAAGGTCAACAGGCATGTGGGAGAACCCGTAGACATTATATATCTAGACTTTCAGAAGGCATTCAACATGGTCCCTCACCAAAGGCTACTAAAAAAACTCCACAGTCAGGGAATTAGAGGACAAGTCCTCTCATGGATTGAGAACAGGTTGGAGGCCAGGAAGCAGAGAGTGGGTGTCAATGGGCAATTTTCACAATGGAGAGAGGTGAAAAGCGGTGTGCCCCAAGGATCTGTCCTGGGACCGGTGCTTTTCAACCTCTTCATAAATGACCTGGAGACAGGGTTGAGCAGTGAGGTGGCAAAGTCTGCAGACGACACTAAACTTTTCCAAGTGGTGAAGACCAGAAGTGATTGTGAGGAGCTCCAGAAGGATCTCTCCAGACTGGCAGAATGGGCAGCAAAATGGCAGATGCGCTTCAATGTCAGTAAGTGTAAAGTCATGCACATTGGGGCAAAAAATCAAGACTTTAGATATAGGCTGATGGGTTCTGAGCTGTATGTGACAGATCAGGAGAGAGATCTTGGGGTGGTGGTGGACAGGTTGATGAAAGTGTCGAGCCAATGTGCGGCGGCAGTGAAGAAGGCCAATTCTATGCTTGGGATCATTAGGAAGGGTATTGAGAACAAAACGGCTAGTATTATAATGCCTTTGTACAAATCTATGGTAAGGCCACACCTGGAGTATTGTGTCCAGTTCTGGTCGCCGCATCTCAAATAAGACATAGTGGAAATGGAAAAGGTGCAAAAGAGAACGACTAAGATGATTACGGGGCTGGGGCACCTTCCTTATTAGGAAAGGCTACGGCGTTTGGGCCTCTTCAGCCTAGAAAAGAGACGCCTGAGGGGGGACATGATTGAGACATACAAAATTATGCAGGGGATGGACAGAGTGGATAGGGAGATGCTCTTTACACTCTCACATAATACCAGAAGCAGGGGACATCCACTAAAATTGAGTGTTGCGCGGGTTAGGACAGACAAAAGAAAATATTTCTTTACTCAGCATATGGTCGGTCTGTGGAACTCCTTGCCACAGGATGTGGTGCTGGCGTCTAGCCTAGACGCCTTTAAAAGGGGATTGGACAAGTTTCTGGAGGAAAAATCCATTATGGGGTACAAGCCATGATGTGTATGCGCAACCTCCTGATTTTAGAAATGGGTTATGTCAGAATGCCAGATGCAAGGGAGGGCACCAGGATGAGGTCTCTTGTTATCTGGTGTGCTCCCTGGGGCATTTGGTGGGCCGCTGTGAGATACAGGAAGCTGAACTAGATGGGCCTATGGCCTGATCCAGTGGGGCTGTTCTTATGTTCTTATGTGACAAACAGAACATCTCCTTCCCATTTTTGTCAATTTCTTATTTCATAGTCTTCATTGCAAAAAAGTTGTTAAGTGGGCTGCCTGTGCCTTCTTTGCGGGGCACATCAAAAGAAAACCTAGATTTTTCAGCAGTCTTTCAGCTTGACCACAAGGGGGCGATAGATGTTTGTGTAAGAGGAATGCGAGACTCTGGAGAATCACACACAGAGATTGTGTAGCTTTCTTGGGAAATGGAGGCTTGGTTCCTACCCAGAGCTCACTAACTTCCCTACAAATAATGCATGACTGAAAAGCATTGCAAAATGAGCCTTGTGTAAAATAAATCTAAACTCTATTACAAAATATGGTTTTGTTTGGGAGAGGAAGTATAGAGAAACCCCGCTTAATCTATCTGGGTTCTAAATACCAGGACTGTATTTTCGATCAATAAAATACAGTGTTCCAAAAATATCTTGCACATGAAAAATGCAGCGTAGTCTATGCCTGACCTATACATTTTCAGAGCTTTCAATGCGTTTAATTCTACCCTAAGCTTGACTACTATGAATTCAAATTAAAATGGGTTGATTTAATTGAACTTGGTTATTCTTAATATTTTTCTAATGTTAGAATAAAATAATTGCTCTTCTGTGGCTTCTATTGTACGAGCCGAAGTTATTGTTAATTGCAATCTGCTTGAAAATCATTTTCGCTAGTAATGCTTTCAGAACTGATTTAGGCTCTTTCCGTTACACTTTGCTCATCCTGCAGGGCTCTGCTTCTTGCATTTTGACAAGGCTGTCCTCTAATGCGAGAAAGATGGAAGAAATAGCCTTTTAATTAGCTACACCGTGCAATTTGAAATGCAATATACTGCGTTGTACTTTTCGTTGGAAAAAATGCATGTTCAGGAGTCCCTCTTGGGAGAAAGATGACTGAACCCATTTATCCACTTTGTTAGATGAGGGTGTGCAATTAGATTGGTTTGTTTGTTATGCTTCCTCCCTACATTGGTGCATTTGTTTGGTTAGTTGAGTTTTTTAAATGGGCAACGCGCAGTGTGTTTTACAAGTAGTTCAGCCTGTGCAGGAGAACAGAGGTTTCCTTTTAAGAAGCCTGCTAGGAGGAGTAGTTCAGTGATAGAACATGTGCTTTCTCTCGAGAAGGTCTGAGGTTCAATCTTTGGCACCTCCAGGAAAGCTGCAGAAGATCCCTTTCTGAAGAGTTGCTCTTGGTGTGCACCTTTGAACCAACAGAATCAATAATTTGACTGAGTAGAAAGCAGCTACATTATGTACTGTAGTTACAGTTCACATGTTTAGTGCTCTCAGTTCTAAAGCAAAACTACTCGTATGTGTTACATGTATTTCTGTGCCTATTTTTCCACCTGCTTTTTTTAAATGCAAAGACACTGTGGGTGGGCTCAGGTTTGTGACACAAGACCCCCCTCCCTTTTCCCTGCAGAGATAAATCAGCTTGAGGGAGGCAACATGAAAAGGGTTAGCAGGCCCTCTGTTCTCCCTGTCCTCTACTCAGGGCTGGCCCAAGACCTCCTGATGGCTGATCTGGCAGGCCCAAAAATGGCTCCTCTCACCTGGTGATGTGCCAGCCTCTGTTCTTCCCATTCTCCAATGCTCTCTCTCTCTCTCCTCCCCTCCACATTTCCTCTTCCTTTCTGTACCTTTCTTTCTTTTCTGTTCAAGAGAGTGGAAGGAGAAGGAGGAGAAATGGAAGGGAGTGGACAGACAGAAATGGGTGTCCCCCACCAATCTGCTTCCTGAGGCAACTACTTCAGTTGGCCTCATGGATGGGCTGACCCTTCCTCCACTCAACCAGAAGCTAGGCTCAGATTGGCATAACCAGTAGATTCATATTGGTCCTTCACACCTAGGCCTATTTTGTCAGTTGTGGTGTGCTTCATATACTCCTGTTCCCACAGCCATGCTGGCTGAATTCTGTTCCAGGGCTGCCTCCTCCACACCCCTCCTCTCCTGTCCACCATGGCTTTATCCTAACCTTGTATTCCATAGATGCCTCAATACCCCCACTCCTGCCACTGTTGAGATAATTATGCTTAACATTTGAATAGGGCTTTTCGGGTTTGCAAAGTGTTCCACATGTTCTCAAAGTGCAAAGTGTAGGTGTTCTTACAACAATCCTATAAGGGGAACATCGTCCCCATTTTGCAGAAAGGAAAAACCGAGACTGACTTGCCTAAGTCTACCTTGTGAGTTCATAGCAGATTTGAAATTCAAACCAGGGAAGTCCTGATTTGCGCCTCAAGCTGCAATTCTGTGTGTGCTTTCCTGGGAGTAAGTCCCATTGAATCAAGTGAGACTTACTTTTGAGTAGGCATGCATAGGATTGCACCCTCCGTCTGTCAACCACTACTATGCCATACTAGCTTTCTTAGCTCTTATCTGTTACCAGGATCTTGTTTTTCTCCCATACTATCTTTCCACTGCCCCCTGCTGTCCTTCAACAGCAAGAGCACTTATATCAAGGCAGAACTGGGAAAGAAAAACCTCTTCTATCTGTAGCAGCAGCAAAAGTGCCCCCCCAGTGATAGAACAGTTTTTGTTAACAGAGACAGCAAGATACCTAAAGTTATTGCCAACTCTTTTGTAGTGTTTCTTGAACTACAGGCGTAACTTGTAACTTAACAGGCCCTGAAGCTGCTCCACTGATCCACAGGGAAAAGGCATAGTTTTGAAGGCCCATGTTGTATAGGTCATCCTCAACACTGCTGAATGAAAACCATTCAAATGCTAAGGCCTGTCTCTTCAGGCCCCTCCTCAGCAGTTGGCAGCATGGCTCAAGGCTGATTCTCCCTCCCTTGTTTCAGAGCAGCTACACTAGTGATGGCCAGAAGTTGCATTATTAGTAGTGACAACAGCAGAGATGGGGAGAGAGGTTGGTGTCTGCCCTCTCTTTCTCTCCTTCCCTCTTCCTCTCTTTCTTCTCCTCCCCCCCCCCCCCCCCCCACAGGCCTAGAAGAATTGGAAATGTAATTTTCCTGGGGCACCTGCTGATACCATTTTCCAATATTCCAGGTAATAAGGGAATGAGGAGGGACTGAAGAGGGAACAGAGAGAGAAGGGGAGGCTGGGAAGATAAGACTCCAACCTTTCTCCATCCCTGTTACCACAGATGTTACCACAGATCCACAAAGTGGATGTTGTGGGAGAGGAGAAAGGGAGAATGAATTAGAGAAACATGCATCAGCCACTGTTGCACCAGGTAAGGTGGTTGGGGACTTATGGGGAGGGGCTTGGGGGCCTCACAAAGGAACCCATTACAGTTGACCCTCCTTACCCATGAGTTCAGCACCCGTGGATTTGACTCACTGAGTGTACCGACCTGCAACTGGAGGACCTCTAGAGACCCCCTGGACACAACCAAAAGCGTCTTCTGCTTGTGTCCAGAAGGTGTTTTGATCATCAGAGTTGCCGCTGAAGGCTCCTGGAGGCTTCTAGGAGGCACCTCTGTTTTTTGGCAAACAGGAAGTGCCTTTTAGAGACCTTCAGACCTCCAGGAGGCCTTCTGAAGTTCAGGGAGGCTGCACATGGCCTTCCCATGTCTTAGAACACCTCCAGAAAAACTAAAAGGTGCTTCCAGCTGCGTCTGGAAGTCCTCTGAGGGCCCTGCAGATTTGAACATCCAAGGATTTTGGTATCCATGGGGAGAGATCCCCTATGGATAACAAGGACTCACTGTGCAAGTAATTGTCAAGCTGTTGCTGGAGAGAGGGAATTTGGTTTCTAAACAGTCTCCACTTTTAACACTTGTAATTGCGGTTCCTGATCTGAACTGGCTTGGAGAGGGGCAGTTGCCCGTGTCCAGTGATGTCAGAGCTGGTACTTATTTCAGGATGACGCTCATGGTCTGTGGGTTACAATCATGCTCACATATCACCATCCATGCACTAATATCTACGTACGACCACCAATATAGTGATTGGGACCAATCTGGCCATGTTTGTTTCACATCCTTGTTGGCAATAAACAATTTGCCTGTAAACTATCATCTCATTTACAGTGTCTGAAAATTATGGTGCAATGAACACAGTTTTAGTGCCTGTTTGTGCTCCACTAATGCGCTGAATGTACTTGAATTCTAGGATTTATATAACATTTTATGGAATGCTATTAAACCGCTTGTTGATAACCATTGTAACATTTACAATGCTCGGCAGCAATAGAAAAATCATTATTCCCGGATGTGTTTTTCAGAGATCAGATGCTGCACATCAGTGTAGCAAGAACAAAATTAAACATTGCTTGTTTTTCCATTGGAGAGCTGCTTAGCAAGAATAATTTTTACTTGGCATTAAGAACCTGTGAAGATCCTTCCACACTTATTTATTTTCACTCCCGTTCCTCCTAGGAGCCCAGGGAAATTTACACTGTTTGTTCCCTCTTTTTGTCCCCACAACAACCCTGTGAGGTAGTTGAGTCTGAGAGATAGTGACTGGACCAACATCACCCATGAAGCTTTGTGCCTGAAGGGGGATTTGAACCCAGATCCTCCAAGTCCAACACAGTAAGTTCACTGTGGTTCATCCAAAAGCATGTGGACATAGTATTGAATCCCTGATATGCAGTGTGGCCCAGTTTTTTTTTGTGTAGAGATGTGTTTTTTGGGAGGGGGAGAGGGGAGGTGTCCTCAATTCCAAATTCCCTGAAAAGCAAGAATATTTTTTTCCAAAAGACATCTGGAGCGCTCTTTCAAAGCTGACACAGGCTTTCATCTAGACAAGGAAGGTGATCTTAAGGTTTGGATCAAAGTCTGTCTTGCAGTTAATTGGTGTTAGTGAGGTAGATTTGACAGACTCTGACACATGGCTCAGGAATGCCTGACTCTATTAAGGCCTGTCCGTTTTGACCCAGTCAGCTCAAAACACATCAGCATTCTCTCATCTGACTTCTCCTCTGGGGATGGGTGGAGGGCTTTTTTTTTTTTTTAAACCAGGTTTCATTGTATTTTCTTTCATCGCTATTCATGCCAAGGACAAACACCTTAGAAATCAAGCAAAAGGTGATTACACAGGCAGTGAACGATTCCTTTGCTTTCTTTTAAAAACAACAAAAAAATCCTTAAAAAATGGAGGAATATGTCACCCAAGGTGTCTTCAGGGGAGCTTTCCCCACTTTTAACTTGCTCCTTTAGTGCCAAACTGGCCAGGTGGCAGATGTCTCCCAGATTCACACAAAATATGGTGTAGCAGTGTGACCTGAGAGATCTCTTTACTCAGATGCAGCCTGAGAACTTCATGTTCCCTGAGGCCTGATGCCCTGATTCCCCTTGCACAATGATGCATAATGAAGCATGCATTGTCTCCTTGTCCAGTGATGCGCCCTCAGGTGCAGAGAGCTGCCAGTGCTCTTCCTCCTCCTTCTGTGTTCATTGAATCAGAAAAAGAGGGGAATAAACAGAAGAGAAAAGCTGGAGGAGAGGAGAGTGGGAACTATGGCATGGGAGGGAGTATTAACCCTTTCCTTTTGTACTGTGGCCCCAAAATCACAATCACCTTCTTAATGACGCTATTAGTATCACTCACTAGTAGTTTTCTTTGTGGGACAAACAGCAGGTTTTTTTTTGGGGGGGGGGGAATAGACCATGGGCCCTGGTGCCAAGTGACACTGGGACCATGACACAGTCCTGATCTTGGCTGGGGCTCCCCTATGGCTGCTATTTGAAAAGGAAAACTACAATGATGCCATAATGCAGCAGTTCTCAAACTGTGGGTCACAACCCCCCAGTGGGTCATGATCTGATTTTTGGTGGGCCACACTTGAAACTTTAAGGCATTCTGGGACACCACTGAAAGCTAAAAGGCATTCTGGGGTCCACAGTGGCTGATAGAGTGTATTGTGGTGGTAAAACAATTGAGAAACACTGCTGTAATTGATGGTAAGGCACAGGGTTTTGCACCTAGCAACTGATACTACATTGTCTCACTCTCTGAATGTGTGCCTAAACTGGGACATTAGTTGCTGCCATGTCCCAAGACTAGGGAAAAGCAGCCAGAAGGAGACCACCATGAGTAAACCTTCTCAAAAAACCCTCTATTGTGGTGGTAGAAAGCTCCACAATGCGGGGACATGCTTAAAACTGGGCAGTAGTGGGATATGGGTGGTCAGGGAAATGGGGCAACCAGCTCCCTTTCAAGTGAATCAAGGTGAGGCCAGTGATGGTTGAAGTATCTGAAATTTATTTAAAGGCTATAAAAATTGATCAAAACAATTTTGAAAATATGCAGGGAAAAAGAAAGCTGAGTGGAGGAGAGGTGACTATTCCAGGACAATGAGGTGGGTGGGTGGGTTTGGCAAAGTTTGGCAAGAAGGTTACAAGGCAAGCTGAAACAGACAGGAGACAGATGCGACTTACTGGGTACTTATCCTACCCAAAGTACTCTCACTACTCCATGATCTTTGCCTAAACACCCACACCTAGCCAGACAGATGGGCCACCCTTATTGAGGCAACTGACACACAGAATATGAGACCAAGGCAAATGCACATCGTGAGGCATTTGTGAGCTAACATTTTATAACCTCTGAGCATTACTGACATTTACTTCTGGGTTTCGATGCCTGGGGTCACCTTTGACTGGCATGCTCTTGGAAATCAGGTGGGCTTCACTATTCAAGGAGGTGGTTCTGGATCCTGATTTTGTATAGGAACCTCATTAGGTGGTTCAAGCAGAGCTGACCCAGCCCTTAGATGAGTCAAACCTTTGCCTCCGGTGGCAGGCTCAGTCAGGTGGCAACTTGATGGAGAGTGTCCCATGACCACCTATTACTCCCCCTGGCCAGCCTGCCAATTCCATCATCAAAATCCTCTGTTGATTTTGATGGAGTTAATGATTGACCTGTATTTTATTTTCTAGGTTATTTAGCAATGGGGGTGGAACAGTGGGAGGGTGAGCTATTAGAGGGGAGGGATTCTTGCCCCCTTTCACCCCCTTCTGGTGGCAGCTATGTTCCTATACAATACACATAAAGGGACAGCAGTCTTCATTCATAATGAGAACAGCTTAGCAAAACCTTTCCACATGCTATGGAATACTAATTTAGGAATCATCCCTACTCTGTGGTTCTGAATTTTTTTATTATATCAGGAAGTAAAGAAGCAGTAAACCGCTTTGCTAGATTGTGAGCCTGTCGTGGACAGAGAACTATTTATTAATGTGTTTAATGATGGGTACTGCTTTGTGAACTACTTTTTTTGTTGAAAAGATGTATATAAATATTCTTAATACATAATAACAATAGGGTGAACCAAGAGGGTGGCTTTGCTCCCATTCCCACCTGATGTAATTCCCCTCTAAATGATGTATTTGAACAGAATTTCACAGAAATGCCTTGATTCACTTTGTCTAGACTCTGCCCCAATATTTCACTACTCATAAGTTCAGTTTCAGGTGAGATCAGTAATTTTTGAGAAATAGGTAGCACTGGGAATGTCAGGTCCCACCAGATATAGAATCTTAACAATTACAGTACAGCACTTCTGATCTCTTAAGAATACTGTTATGAGTTCAGGTGTGTTGATTATGGCTCTATATCACCATTCTTCTTTCTCTGTATAAACTTATGGGGGAGGTGAGGCTTAATGAAAGGAGCCTAGGAGATTCTAGGATTCTTACAGCACAATCCTAAGAATATCTACCCAAAAGTAAGCCCCACTGATGTCAGTGGGACTTACTCCCAAGTAAATGTGTAGAGGCTTGCAGTCTTACTGGCTTAGGATCTCTCTTCAGCCTTTAGAATGTCGGTTGTCCAGAGTTTGAGGGAGGAACAGAGAGACAGCTGGAAGCAGTTTGCAGTTTGAATTTGGATATGGAGAGAAAGAAAGCCGGGAGGTTCTTTTTAAAAAACTGACCTTAGAGAAGAGTGAATTATCGTTAGGATTCAGTTGCTCTTTGGGAGTTTGATGCAGAAGTAGCAGCTAAGCTTTTAGGAACCTACTTTGCTGTCACTATGCTCTGCTTGTATATGTGTAAATAAGCAAATATTACAAGTATAGCACCAGTCTCTGTGCAATCTTATCCAAAGGAGATGTAGCAGAACTTGCCACCTCTCAGGGAAGTGGGGAGTGTATCACACACAAATATCCATGCATATACTTGGAGAGAGAGAAAAGGGAGTCTGAATGTGCAGTGATCCTTTTTTGTTTTGGGTTACAGAGCTTTTCATCCATGACAGTATCTTGAATGCATGAAAACATGGTGACCAAAAGGCTGTGACTGAATGGTTTTGATATGGTTTTCTATGGTTTTGATACAGTTTTGTGTTTGTTTTCTGAGATTTTTTTTCTTATGCAAATATTTGCGTGCTCTCTGGTTGAACGCTTTATGAAACCGTTTTAGATCATGACTATTCCACTAAGGGCCGGTTAGATTTCTGCTTGAATAAAGGCAATGTTTCTGTTTTTACTCGGGGCTCCATGTTATTCTTTTCCACATTCCATTAACTTTTCAGCAAAGGTCCTTTTGAAAAAAAAATGTGACTAATACACTTAACATCCTAGGAAATAGTCCAGCCCAATGCCAAACTGCTTTCCACATTGCCAGAGAAATCAGAGAAGATGGAAATGGGTGAGCCAGTTGTTAGATTACATGCATAAACCCAAACTGTTCTACACTGGTGATGGCTTTTTAACATGCTGAAGCTATAAGGTCTGATTCAAAGAGACTTTGATGGAATAACCAGACTTTATGCACTAGATTTGAAAAGGCATTTGAATATATTCCAGTTCAGAATTTTAGCATTGGCATATCCAAGATTTACTTCTAACACCCTTTCAAGAAAATTGAAACTGTTTTACATCGTTTTTCAAATATTTCCAGAGGAACACCACTGATAAAAAAAAGAGAAGATATTTGGCTATACAATCTTAATAACTGCTTTGATTATTCAAATTTTAAGTCATTACCCCAGGACAGCTTTTTATTTTTTAAATCCAGAAATACTCTCTCCATGAAAAGAAAGAAATCAGACTTGCAATGAAAAAGCCTTTTATTTACCAACTCATTCAATATAATACATTTCTACAACCTATTGAGATTATAGGAAGAAGAAAAAACTGCTGCCTGTTTTTCTTTTTTGATATATCCTTGTATACCTTCTTCAGGCTGCTTTCCATATTGCGTTTTGTTTTGATATAGGCAAACTATTGTGAGTACAGTACCTGCAAAACTGTCATTGATTCTTTTGGCACCATTGGAGCATTCTTTTTGCAGGAAATTCCACCTGAGTGGGGGACGGGACAGACCCCAATCCAGTTGGGACCCTGGTGAAGGGAGAAGCCACCCTTCACCCTCACCATGGTCCTGATCAGTCCCATGGCTGATGTTTAAGCCCCCTCCCCAAAAGCATGTCCAGGCCAAGCTATGCACTTAACACACAGTGGTCTTCAGCTTGTCAGGAACTGGGACCCACCTTGACTCCTAACCTGCAACATGTGACCACCTTCAAGTGCCAGCATGTAAGAAGAGTGACTATACAGTCACTCTTCCTTCTCCTTTTCCTCTTCTTGGCAGCCAGTCTGCAGGCACTGATGCTGTGTAGTCCTGCCTTGCTTTCTGAGCCAATTGGAGGGAGAGGAGGAGAAGAGAGTGGCCTGGCAACAGCAAGAAAGCAATTTTGACAGGTGGAGGGAGAGACGGAGGAAGCATGAGAAGGCACAGCAGAGAGTGTGCCATGGCAGAGGCAGTCCGATGGATGTGTAGATCAAGGGGGCCTGATAAAAATTAGTGGGCTTGGCCAAAATTTCCCTCCAAAGTCAAAATTATCTGATCTAGGGCTCCTAGCCACGTGGAGGCCCAAGCCTCAAAACAAAACAGTAACAAAAGCTCTGCCGCAACCCACCAGAGATTGGGTGTTTACCCAGATTCAGAATATGATGCTTTTCTGGAAAATGTGATGTCCCAGGAGTACAGCTTTAAGGGCAGATGAGGACTGCATGCAACCATTAAGAAACAAATGTGAATGCATTGTTCAAGACACAGATGGTGTGGTGTCTCTTGGCCCTTTTATCATGCTGTTTCCTGTAGGTCCTACTAGGATCTTTAGAATCCCATGGTCCCAAAGACTAGGGAATCCCATAATCCCACAGACTCCCATGGTCCCAAAGAGTAGGGTTGTCAATGTGTCCAAAATGACCCTATTTCTTCAGTGCTTTTTCTTTTTGTCAGACAGATATTTGACAAAGATTAATTTCAGGCTCTTTTGGGGCTGTTGCTGGCCTTCCTTTACCACAGGGCCCTGATATGGCACCCCTAAATACTTCAGCCCTGACCAGCTGAATTAGAACAAACAGGAATACTATTATTTCAATAACAGAAGGCTATCCTGCTTGCTTTTAAAATGCTGTCCTCTTTTTCTTGGACGATGCCCAAATGACATGTGCGTTTATTCACTGTGATGCGAGCAGACTGACCAGGATTCCTACTTAATATCCCAAACTGTTTGGGCTTAGAAAGAAAATCCTCCTGATTGCTTTCCCCTCCCCCTTCCCTGTTGGAAAACAAAATGTTTGTAAAGGTGCAGCCAGGGATGAGAGGGGAGGGAGAAGCATAAAGGAAAAGAATTCAATTTAGTTGACAAACAATTTCAATGCTTAATTAGGAATGGGGGAAAAAACCCCGAGCAGGTGGCGAATTATTCTGCCAAATGAGAGCGAGCGCATCGCATTGGCTTGAATCAAAATGAAAAATGCGAAGACCTGAAATACAAGGCTGCATAATGGCATATCTGAGCGGCTGAGATGAGCTCCTGATGATGTAAAGAAATCCAACCAGGACAGGAGAAGAGGCTCCTATTTGCCTGCACAAAAGGACAGATTCCCGATTCTGCACTTGAGATTTGCATAGATTCATCACTGCATGCGCCGCGGCTACATTTAGCTGCGCATTCCCAGCGGACCGGCAAATGATGGCCCAGTAGAAAACTGCCACATTTCAAACACTCCAGCTGTGCCTTGCCACCATTGCTGCCTTCTGCTGCCAAATTCTCTAATTTATTATTTTTGTCTTTCCCTAACCCCCTCCAACACAAAATGTTGCTAATCTGTTAAATGAGGAGAAGGCTACGGAAAGAAAAATAACACAGAAAGGAAAGGAATGAAGGAAAGTATATTGCAACTCGTGGAACTTTATAATTGTTTATTTGCTGCCATCAATAAGAGAGCCTCCTCCTTCCACAAAATATTAAGTCCAATAATTAACACAGCTTTGTCTGAGGAAGACTGTACTCTTAAAGGCACAGTATATGCATCAGGAAGAATGCAGAATGCAATAAAGAACCCTGAAGCTGATAGTAAATAATGAGGCATTATTCTTGTTATTTATTAAGTCCTGAGAAGAGGCTCTAGAGGCCCAATTGTGGCATCGGCATAAGGAGGTGGAAGCAGCGAGGTCCTGCTTTCCGAGACAGCTCTGTGTTTATGTCTGTATCAATACGGCAGAGCACAGTGCATAGATCTTTTCTCCGGTAGTCAGACAAGGCCCTGTAACCTCTCGGCTGTCAAAAAGAAACATGTTTTCATTACAGTAATGTCGCATTTCTGCGCCCGCATAGCATATGCAGAAAGAGCTGAAGGAATGGTGCAGGCATCTTATCCTTTCTTTGTTTCCTCCTGAAAGCATTCCATTGGTAGTACTGAGTTACTGTATGATGGGGGGGGGGGGAGGACAAAAGGAATATGTGGCCATTGAAGGGCGGCAGTTGTATGATCATTTTGCATTGAGCTAATCATAGTGCCAGCACAATTAAAGATGGAGAAACAAGGCAGATTGACCCCAAATGTGGTCCACATAGGTTCTTGGGTGGCAGTGTTTCTCAAACAGTGGGTTTGGACCCGCTAGGAGCCAATTTCAGGTGGGTCCCCATTCATTTCAATATTTTATTTTTAATATATTAGACTTGATGCACCAGCACCATGGTATGTGACTGCATTTGGAGAAATGTTACAGACCTGTACTTTTAACAGGCTACTATTTATATTCTTTGAACAATGATAGTAAATGGGACTTAGAACATAAGAACATAAGAACAGCCCCACTGGATCAGGCCATAGGCCCATCTAGTCCAGCTTCCTGTATCTCACAGCGGCCCACCAAATGCCCCAGGGAGCACACCAGATAACAAGAGACCTCATCCTGGTGCCCTCCCCTACATCTGGCATTCTGACTTAACCCATTTCTAAAATCAGGACTTACTCCTGGGTCAGTGTGGCTAGGATTGCAGCCTAGGATTGTTAAAAATGCTCCTGCTTGATGACGTCACTTCCGTTCATGACATCACTTACGGTGGGTCCTGACAGATTCTTATTAGAAAAAGTGGGTCCCAGTGCTAAATGTGTGAGAACCACTGTTGTGTGGCACTAATTTCTATGGGAATCCTTAGGCAAAATATTTCAAGTTTTTGCTGCCTCAAAAGTTACAATAAATGATTGTTTTGGAGAGTGGTGGGGGACAATACCCAGGGAAGCTAGCAAGACAGAATAATTCTCCAGTGAACAGTCTTGAAGCTGAAGAGAGGGAGGGGGGCCTGACCTCTGAAACGGTTCAACCAGACTGCATCTTTGTGTCCTGGTTTTCATTAGAAAGGAGCAAGTAAAGAAAGCAAAGCTTTCACTTGAACTGATGTGTTCCCTGGTGGATTCAGGTGACCAGAAGCGGAAGGCAGCTGCTCAAAAGCTTACCCATATGGTGCTTGTAAGTACATGGGAAGCAGGTGGGGTTAGCTGAAGACCTCCCAGCACCTTCACCCCTTATCTAGTGATGTGCCAGTCTCTGCCCTCCTCTCCTCCACACTTCCTCTCCTGCTATTTCCGTCTTCCTTTTCCAGTCCAGAAAATAGGAGGGAGAAGAGCAGCAGTAGTGGTGAGGGGCAGATGGAGCACCCCCAGGATCCTACTACCTGAGGCAACCATCTTAACCCTCATGGATGGGCTGACCCTGAAAATAGCAGGGATGGGTATTCCAGTCAGGTGACTTGAGTCGTGAAAATCAGCATTTTTCGCTGACTCATGTAAACTCAAGTCATCTGACTCAGGTATTGGCTTGAGTCTGAGGTCACTGACTTGGCACTTGTCCCCATGCATGCAGACTCAAGTCTGTCTGTGTCTGGGTGTGCTTGCTTACTTTTTTCATGGCGTGAAAGACCATGGGGGCATCATTTAGAACGGGCAAGCAGCAGAGAGATTCCAGCCAGGAGGGAGGGAAGGGTTAATGTCTGCATTTGCATTTGAGCAGGAGGGGGGAAAGCAGGAGCATGTTCTCTCCCATCTCTGAAGGAAGCAATGATTATTGGATGAAGGTTGTCTGATTTGTTTCTTTGGATGAGGGAGAGCAGGAGGAGGAGGAGCCCAAAGAGGTTCTTGCCTTGGAATTGGCTGGAGAAGCCTAGGGAAAAAGGAGGCAGGGCATGGGGGGAGGGAGATTTGTAGCAATCATGCTTTCCAACCGCATGGCTGCTGTGTTGTTGCATGCATGCTCTGTTGTTACTTGGGAGGAGGTAGCCCCATTTAATGACCGGTGCAAATGGGACTACTTCTGAGTAGAGCTGCAAAGGATTGGGTTGTTCTAGTAAGCTTCTCAGCTGCTGCACATGACCCTCCTCCCTCTTGCTGCTTCTGTCCCTACTCTCATGCAGTCCATCCCACCCCCTCCTGCCTTGTTTACAGATGGGATGGGGACAGCAGGGGAGTGTTTAAAGAGCACTCTCTCTCTCTCTCTCTCTCTCTCTCTCTCACACACACACACACACACTCCCCAGCACCAGCTTGTTTTTTTCCATGGAATTGCAGCTTGCTTTATAAAGGGAAAGACTTGTGACTTGAGTCTTTTCGAGTTGTGAAAATGCTCTGGGCGACATGGAAAGTGCCTCTCATTATGACTTGTTTTTTAGTTGCGTCGTAGAGGGCAGAGACTCATGATTCAACTCGAGTCAAGCTGCGCCTGACTTGCCCATCCCTGGAAAACAGACTTGCCAGTCTGTCCAAAATGATTCTACTTCTTCAGCATTTTGCCTTTTTCTCAGGTGAATAGGAGGCAGGGGTTAATCTCAGGCCCCTTTTGGTGACACTGCTGGGCCTGCTTTGGTACTAGATCCCCCCCCATTTTTTTAGGGCTGGCAGTCTTGTGATATCACAGGCCCCACCTTTAGATATCACTAGTCCCTGTTGCAGAAAACGCAGGTTTTTGGATGCATCCAACTTGGCAACCTTAATATATGCCAAATGATAGATCTCCGTCTATGCAATAAATCCCAACATTACTACAGCTTCTTATCCATGGATTTCTGAAGTAAGTTGTTGAGGAGTAATGCTGGGCCTGTCTTCCTAGTGAGTAGCTAAGGATGACTGTCCCCTGTACATAGATAACAAGTGCCATATGATCAGTTTCAAAGCTGCCTGCTGCATGCTTTCTGGATGTCTGAACTCTCTCACAAAGTTTGCATTTCCAGCGTTGCCTGTCTTTGCATCAAGCTGAAGATAGAATATAATAATACATTGAAATTACAGTTAGAATAAAATTGTTCAGAACGGAATTTAATTGAACGGGTCACTGCATCAACTGTTCTGAAGGAGTATAGTTCAGCTATAGTTCCCCTGATTTAACCATAAAAAAACATGCTGTTGGTTTTTTTTTTAAGCTACTGAAGTTAAATATTTCAATTTCGATCTGAAGTTGCCAAGATGATGTACAATTGCTAGACATGCTATCTTCTGCTCTTTTCCAGAGGTTATCTTTCTCTACAGACAGCTGCTACCTGATACAGACCTGGAAAAAAATGTTTCTTGTGGGTCCAGCTTTTCAGTTGCTGATGTCTGCTAGTGATAGCGAAGGTTTCCTGGTCCTCAATCACTCCTGTTGCTAATCCATCCATTCCTCTTCGAGGCCCTGGACAGCATCATGTACACCTTGAAAGACAAGGAAATCTTACACACCATTCTTCTATGTCATTGGAGCAATCCCATTGGAAAGACTTGTAAAGAGATGAAAAATAATGGTTTGGGATGATACAGTGACTGTACTGTAGCCATAACAGTTCAAGGGAGAGTGATATTGCTGGTTCCTAATGCATGTACAGTAATTCTTACTTCTAGGTGGTACTTTGTATCTGTAGATCCAGTATTTGTGGATTCAATTATCTGAAGATCTACGTACCCCATGTACTCATTAACATAGATTAGAACCTTACCGGGTCAAACATGATCTTCCCTATACAGATCACTATAAGCATTCAAGCTTATAGCAATGTTAAGGCAGGCTGCCAGCAGCTTGAATGCTTGAAAAAACTAAATCGACACCAACAGTAAGCAGTTAACTTCCTGTTTCCTGTTAGCATTGATCTAGTTTTTACAAGCATTCAGGCTGCCGGCAGCCTGCCTGCATATTGCTATAGGCTTGAGCGCTTATAGCAACCTGTATAAAGAGGATCATTTTCGCCCCTGTAAGGTTCTGATCTATGTTCATGGGCATGCCGGGGGTGGGGGAAGGCAGATCTACAGATAATTGAATCCACAGGTACAGGATCTGCAGATTCCGGGGCCCACCTATAAGTAAGAATTCTTGTATGTGCATTAGGAGCTAGCAGAGATCAGGGACTTGTGGTGGGATCAGGGACATAAGGTTCTAAACTATGCTAATGGGTGCTGGGGGGATGTGGGGAGTGCACAGGGGATTAGGAGACAGGGTTGCCCTATATTCATGGTTTCTATTTCTGCAGGGAAGCCCTGGAATGAATCTCCCATGGATTCAGGGGTAGATTCAGTGTTTGTGCTTCAGGGCGGGGAGGGGGGAGACCATGATCAGTGCCAACTCCAGAGCCCAGGTCAACCAGGCGGGTAGACCTGGGCTCCCACATGAACTTGGAGCCCAGATGTACCAGCTGGGTAGACCTGGACTCTTGTCTGGACTTGGAGCCATTGGCTGGAATGGGAGCCCAGGTCTCTTTGGCAGGTAGATCTGGGCTCCAAGTTAAGGTGGGAGCCCAGGTCCACCCAGCTGATAAACCTGGGCTCCCCCCTGGATTTGGAGCCTAGATCTACCAGCTGGGCAGTCCTGGGCACCCATTCCAGCCAGTCTTGCCAGTGTCCCACCTAGTGGGCGTTCCCCTTCCCGATTTTGCTCCCCAGCACAGCGGGAGCCCTTTCCTGCTGCCAGACAGTTGGGGGGGCATGCACCCATGGCCCTCCTTGGGTCCACCCCATCTGGATTCGGGGGCCTACCTATACTGTGAGGCTTTCTGCAAATTTTCTACTTGTTTTTTTTGCCTGCTAAGTTTCTGTTAGTCACACTGCATTACTGCATTTCACACAGCTATGAAAGGGTGGGTGTGTGCCCTCGCATAAGCAAGAGGCAGAGTGAATGGAAGCACCCCAAAGTCATCTGCCTTGTTGATGCATGTATGTGCTGTAAATCCATACAGGGCTGGCTGCAGGCTTCTGGGGGGCTCTCAGCAAACTGCCCCTTCCTACTAGGTAAGCTCTGTGAGAGTTGTTGTACCACCTTTACCATCACACAAAGCCTATGGACAGAGAGGTAATCTCAGAGATCAGCAGCAGGTTATTCTAAGAGCCCTGAGGTATCAGCAGCTGCCCAATGACCTTGCTGCTTTTTGGTGCCAGCTATGATAATTTATGGCACCGGCAGGTGATTAGCGCTATCTTATAGCAGTAATATTTCAAATTTTGGAAGCACTGATGAGAAGAGTCAGTGGTGTGGTCGAGGCTCTCACTGGGCATGGAAATGGTGAGAATGGATGTGGAGGGGAAAGTCTGCAAGGGGAATATAGCTCAGGGGTGTCAGACTCATTTCATGAAGTGGATCGAATTCATTCATGGTGCCTGCTGAGGGCCGGAAGTGACACCATTAAGCAGAAAGTGATATCATTAAGCAGGTGATGGCCAGAAATAAGCACTTCGTTCTCACACAGAAACTCATTAGCTTCAGATGACTGAAGAGAAAATATGCCAATCTTGTTCATAATGTCAAGATATGGGAGAGACCAGTTATCAAACTGGGAGAGCCCAATGATATTGGGGACCAGATAAATTGCTTCTGGGGGCCTCATCTGTCTTGCCAGTCTTCTGTTTGACACCCCTGATATAGCTGCTCCATTTCGCAGTGCAGGCTTTTTAAATGAGATCCTGACCAGCTCAAAGGGACTGGGCAGGATGGAGATAATGGGGTGAGGCAGCAGAAGAATAAACTCTCCTTCGCCTCTCTAGGGGATGGGAGCAGTGATCTTCTATAGAGATAAACAAAATACTACCAGACAGAGCTGACAAGCACTGTGCCTCAGGCAGTGGCATAGCTAAGCAGGTGCAGGGGGTAGCAGTTGCACCGGGAAACAAGCTTTAGGGGGGCAACAAGCTGAGCTTGATACTAGTGGCCAAAATTGTGAAAATCTTGGTATGTATGAATAATACCATCATGTTATACATCAGGGGTGTCCAAAGGTTTTGGCAGGAGGGCCACATCAGCTCTCTGACAATGTGTCAGTGGCCGGGGGATAAAAAGAATTAATTTACATTTAAAATTAGAATAAATTTACATAAGTTTACATTATTGAATATATTAAAGATGAACTTATATGAATGAATGAAGGTCTTGTGATAGCTCAAGGCCTATAAAAGACCTTGCACAAAGCTAGGCTGGTCTTTCCTTTGCTGCCACTACTGCATCACAGACGTGAAACAGCAAGCAGTGGAGGTAGCCCTCATAAGAACATAAGAACAGCCCCACTGGATCAGGCCATAGGCCCATCTAGTCCATCTTCCTGTATCTCACAGCGGCCCACCAAATGCCCCAGGGAGCACACCAGATAACAAGAGACCTCATTCTGGTGCCCTCCCTTGCATCCGGCATTCTGACATAGCCCATTTCTAAAATCAGGAGGTTGTACATGCACATCATGGCTTGTAACCCATAACGGTTTTTTCCTCCAGAAACTTGTCCAATCCCCTTTTAAAGGCGTCCAAGCCAGACGCCATCACCACATCCTGTGGCAAGGAGTTCCACAGACAACCACATGCTGAGTAAAGAAATATTTTCTTTTGTCTCTCCTAACTCTCCCAACACTCAATTTTAGCGGATGTCCCCTGGTTCTGGTGTTATGTGAGAGTGTAAAGAGCATCTCTCTATCCACTCTGTCCATCCCCTGCATAATTTTGTATGTCTCAATCATGTCCCCCCTGAGGCACCTCTTTTCTAGGCTGAAGAGGCCCAAACGCCGTAGCCTTTCCTCATAAGGAAGGTGCCCCAGCCCCATAATCATCTTAGTCGCTCTCTTTTGCACCTTTTCCATTTCCACTATGTCTTTTTTGAGATGCGGCGACCAGAACTGGACACAATACTCCAGGTGTGGCCTTACCATAAATTTGTACAACGGCATTATAATATTAGCCGTTTTGTTCTCAATACCCTTCCTAATGATTCCAAGCATAGAATTGGCCTTCTTCACTGCCGCCGCACATTGGGTCGACACTTTCATCAACCTGTCCACCACCACCCCAAGATCTCTCTCCTGATCTGTCACAGACAGCTCAGAACCCATCAGCCTATATGTGAAGTTTTGATATTTTGCCCCAATGTGCATGACCCTACACTTACTGACATTGATGCGCATCTGCCATTTTGCTGCCCATTCTGCCAGTCTGGACAGAGCCTTTCTGGAGCTCCTCACTATCACTTCTGGTCTTTACCACTTGGAAAAGTTTAGTGTCATCTGCAGACTTTGCCACCTCACTGCTCAACCCTGTCTCCAGGTCATTTATGAAGAGGTTGAAAAGCACCGGTCCCAGGACAGATCCTTGGGGCACACCGCTTTTCACTTCTCTCCATTGTGAAAATTGCCCATTGACACCCACTCTCTGTTTCCTGGCCTTCAACCAGTTCTCAATCCATGAGAGGACCTGTCCTCTAATTCCCTGACTGTGGAGTTTTTTTAGTAGCCTTTGGTGAGGGACCATGTTGAATGCCTTCTGAAAGTCTAGATATATAATGTCTACGGGTTCTCCCACATCCACATGCCTGTTGACCTTTTCAAAGAATTCTATAAGGTTCGTGAGGCAAGACTTACCCTTACAGAAGCCATGCTGATTCTCCCTCAGCAAGGCCTGTTCATCTATGTGTTTTGAGATCCTATCTTTGATGAGGCATTCCACCATCTTACCTGGTATGGATGTTAGGCTGACTGGCCTATAGTTTCCCGGGTCCCTCCTCTTTCTTTTTTTAAAGATAGGCGTGACATTTGCTATCCTCCAATCTTCTGGCACCGTGGCCGTTTTGAGGGACAAGTTGCATATCTTAGTCAAGAGATCAGCAACTTCATTCTTCAATTCCTTAATAACTCTTGGGTGGATGCCATCAGGGCCCAGTGACTTATTGATCTTTAATTTATCAATGAGGTCTGAAACATCTTCTCTTTTAACCTCTATCTGACTTAATTCCTTGGTCAGGAGGGGCCGTTCAGGCAGTGGTATCTGCCCAAGGTCTTCTGCCGTGAAGACAGATGCAAGAACCCATTTAATTTCTCTGCCATCTCTCTTTTTGTCTCCCCTTTCCCTCCCTCACCATCCAGAGGGTCAACTGCTTCTCTGGTGGGTTTCCTGCTTCTAACATATTTGAAGAAGCTTTTATTATTCCCCTTAATGTTGCTGGCCATGCGTTCCTCATAGTCTTGCTTGGCCTCCCGTATCACCTTCTTACATTTCTTTTGCCACAGTTTATGTTCCTTTTTATTCTCCTCATTAGGGCAAAACTTCCATTTATGGAAGGAAGCTTCCTTGCCCTTTACAGCCTCTCTAACTTTGCTCATTAGCCAAGCGGGCACCCTCCTGGATTTAGTGGAACCCTTCTTTCTTTGTGGTATACACCTCTGCTGGGCCTCTATTACTGTTGTTTTAAGCAGCCTCCATGCACTCTGGAGAGATTGGACTCTTTTTACCTTCCCTTTCAACCTCCTTCTAACCAGCCTCCTCATTTGAGGGAAGTCTGCCCGTTGGAAGTCAAGGGTTTTTGTGAGAGACTTGCCTGGTATTCTTCCCCCGATGTGCACGTCAAAACGGATTGCAGCATGATCACTGTTCCCCAATGGCTCCGTAACATTGACATCTCTAATCAGGTCCTGTGTACTGCACAATATTAAATCCAGAGTCACCTGACCTCTGGTGGGCTCCATGACTAGCTGCTCTAAGGCACAGTCATTTAGCACGTCAAGGAATCCAGTCTCCTTTTCGTGACCAGAACACAAATTGACCCAGTCAATATGAGGATAATTGAAGTCCCCCATGATTACAACCCTGTCCCTCCTTGTCACCTCCCTGATCTGTTTCCTCATTTCAAGGTCCCCTTCCGATTTCTGGTCTGGAGGACGATAGTACGCCCCCAGTATTACATCGCTCCACAGGCCTGGTAATTTAACCCACAGAGATTCTATGGTGGAGTCGGACCCGCCTTCAATCTCTACGTTGCTGGATTCTACCCTCACCCCACAGCTCACGTGAGGGGTCAAACAGTTGCCCTCATGGTGAGATCAGTTGCATTGGGCCAGAGCAGGCTCCAACAAATCTCCGGAGGGCCAGAGGCTCATTGAAGACTGGGGGCTCCTTTAGGGCCGCATTGAGAGACCTCGAGGGCTGCAAGTGGCCCCAGGGCCAGGGTTTGGGCACCCCTGTTATACATCATTGGAAAGGTAATTTAATGCAGAATACAATGAAACAAACCACATTAGAATATCTGTTTTCTATCAAAAGTTATGACCAATTAACCAGAAAACGAAAGCACAACTTCCTTAAGGAACAAAAAGTGGATTTCTTTAACTCAAAACTGACCTATAAGACTGATTGTTCTGAGAGCCAATGAGATGTTATGATACAGCATGGAACTAATAAGGCGTTATTATGCATCAGCTTTCATTTCCATGTACCATAATACAGCTACTCCTGCTAACTTGTAAAGATGCACTTCTTCTAAGTGGTGCTCTTCTTATATTTAGCAGGGAGAGAATAACCATCCCTCTTCACCCCAGCACAGTGTCTGTAACGAATAAGGGGCACACATTTTATTTCTTTACTTAATTAAATTTGATTTTGTTGTGGAGGGGGGCTACAAAATCTTCTTTGATCCCAGGTAGCAGATAGATGTCTTAGTTATGCCACTGGCTGGTGGGAGGTGGCAGATCAATTGGGTGGTGAGCTGCTTGAGCGAGGAGGCAGGTTTCCCCCCAATCTGCACTTTTTAAAAGCCCTGGCGTGATGTCACTTCCGTTTGTGACATCACTTCTGGGGCACCATTTTGAGCTTGGCACCGGATTACATGTTCATTAGCTACGCCACTGGCCTGAGGTGATCCATGGCTGAAGTCCATGAAGTCCATGGCTGGAGTCCAGTGTCAATTTCCCCCATATTTTAGGCTAGTGATATGTGGAAGCCCACTGAAAAATTTCACTTGTCTTAAGGAAACTTTTTTTTCACTCTTTTTGAAAATTCGTAGATGTTTTCTCAATGGGAGGAACCCTGATATTTGCTTCAAATTTCAGTTTTCCAAAATTTCACTGCCAACCCTTCTTCAGGAAAGCTTTATAAATAAGGACATTCAGGAGCCTGAGATGTTGTTCCAGGTGAATCAGGTCCTGTTTTAAACAAGCACACAAACAAACAGACAATCTGTTCCTTTTTAAAAAATTGTAACAAACTACCCTAGGTGAGATAGGGTAAGGAGTGACTTACCAGCCTATGAAAAGGAACAGTCAATCAGTGCTCTGCATAGCCAGCTTCTGCTGGAAATAGGAAGAACTGACTGTAACTGACTGTGAATTCAATGGACGTTAGCATGTCTATCCATTAATGGCCACTCAAGCTATGGAATGTATATTCGGTTGAACCTGTGTGAGTTCATCTGCAGGTTTTTAGAGGTTCAGCTTGGTAATAAGAAAGCAGATCATGTCTACTATCTACTACCACTAAAGGAAAAGAGTCTTCCGTTAGAATAAATAATGTACACTGAATATATGTTCATATCTCTGAGTTGCCTCATTTATACTATAAGCATAATTCATGTCTCCAAATAGCTTCATAAGATAGTTGGAGATGAACGGAGAAAGGGGAGAATCCTAGAGATTTTGAAGCTGCCTGTTGTGTAACGCAATATATGGAACTCCAGAAATCTTCTGCTTTGAAAAAAATGAATGTCCAGGTTTCACAGGATAGGGACTTGCATTTCAGAGAGCTGATTCTGGGCTTCTGCTGCAAACGCATGCATCTTCAGAAGAGAGCCATGGCAATCGATGGAAAAGGGAAGTGGTGGGAAAAGAATGTGCGGATGAAGCAAAAATAAGGAGAAAGAACAGACTTTGATTGTTCAAAAATGAAAAAAATTGAATTGGTAATTACCACCAGGTCCAATTTTTGTTTTTTAAATGATGATGATGATGTAGTGGTAGTATTCTGGTTTAGAGAAGAAAATGGCTTCTGACTGTGGAGTTCACGCATATGGAAATCTGCTTCTCTTTTCTGGAAGGAAAAATGAATTGCAGAGATTGGGAAGAATGGAATGTGAGCCCCAGGAAAGAAAATGGAAGCTTCCACCTTCTTTCATTTTGATACTTTCCACAGATGTGACCTTTTAATGCTTTGGATGTCACTGTCTTTACATGATTGTTTTTTTGTGATTTATAGGCAGACTGATCCAGTAGAAGCAGAAATCAAGGCAGATATTTTCTGGAAATCAGAATTCTTTTTTTCTTTTTCTTTTTCATAGGCATCTCAGCCTGTATCTCAGTAAGAACAAAACAGAACAGCAGCAACGTATTGCTGACAAACAAGTTGGTTATCAGAAGGCAAAAAGCACCACAAATCAGTGCTTTGTTCTGGTATTTGTTAGCCAAGTGTATAAAAATAATTGCATCAGCAGATACCACATGAGGTATTTGTGAATCTAGTGGTTGCTTTTGGTCTGGTGAACAGGGGTGACTATGGAATAGAAACTCTTACAAGCCCACATTGATAAAGGGCTCTTGATTTTAGCTTAAAATCTAGATACCAACAAGGAAAGAAAAGTCAACACAAGACTGAGCGGTCAGTGGGCAAAAAAAATCCTAGAGCCAGGCTTATGGGATCTTTTTCATTTTTTCTGGAGCCCTGATGTCCAGTAAATGAAGCCAGGTACACTGAAATGACTTGAATGTGCAAAATGACGTCCAAGTAACTATTGACCAGGGATTCTAACACATTACATCTACCCAGGAGAGTTGCACAAAGACCATGTCAAAGACAATAAATTAATTCTTATATCTGCAGTGGCAAAATAAGTGATTAGCACAAGGCAGATCATGGCAGAAATAATTTTTTTCTTGCTGTGTTTAAGGGGGGTCAAGTTGTGTCAGCCTTCTTAGACATAAAGACCCATTTTACAACTGGGCAACAGTGAGACTCAGAAATAAGGCAACTTGTCCATGCAATTCCCTGATACTTTTTCTATTTTAGGACCACGTTAGTTGTGCCCATAAACATGTAATGTGGTCTGATGGGGGGGGGGAGTTCAATCAAGAGCATGCTGCATCCCCTACAAAATAGCTCCATCATTCACATAGTTCCTGTAAATTGGAAGTCCCACATGTCTGGTTTTGAGAAAACTGTGTGAGGAGCATGGTCAAGAGGTGGATGCAGTACAGGTCAGTCCTTGGCATCTATGGAGGTTCTGTTCCTGGAACCCCTATGAATGGCGAAAACCGCAGATAATGAAATCCACTGTCCAACCTGTTTTCTGAGGCATTAAAACTGGAAGTGCCTGCTTGAAGGCTCCAGCAGGCATTCTGAGTCATGGGGAGGCTGTGCACGGCCTCCCCGCAACTCAGAAGACTACCTAGATGCCACCTCCAGTTACCTCCAAGAGGTCCTCTGTTGGTCCCCCAGATAGGGGTACGGAACCTGTGGTGGGTCAAATCCATGGACAAAAAGGACCAACTGTATTGTGGCAAGCAAGGATGGTCCGCCTTGGATGAAACACTGTGTGTGGGGGGGGGGGTGAGGGGTGTGCCACCCAAATCCCCACTGAGTGGAGGCCCATGCCATGTTTGGCAGTCGATGGGCCCACCAACCTTCCCCAAGGCTCCAAACAGCCAAAAATAGCCACTCTGGAAGTGATTCAATGGTGTGCATGATGGCAGAAGAATGTCATTGCATCCCCACTGAATCACTTCTGGGTGCCAAGTGTTGCTCCTGGTAAATATGGGGGTGTCACATGACATGGGGTGGCACCTGCCCCAGGTGGCATCTGTGCTGGCAATTCCACTCTGCCAGATGCCAAGATGGTCCTCTTCTTACTGGAGTGACTGTGAAGCAAATCAATGTGGCTCACATCTATGACAGGCTGAAAGGAGGTGGTGGTGGCAGACTCCAGGTGAAGGTCACTTGAAATCCACTGAACCCTCACCTCCCTCTGCAGTGGATGCAAGCTGCATTATATGGCTTCCTAGTTCAGCTGGTAGTGCCTATCATGGGTCCCCACATGCTATTGATTATTAAAACAATACCCTCATTGGGCCACATTACATGTTTATAGGTGCCTCCAATGTCTGCCTTATCTTTTGCAAAGTACCATAAGTGTTGCCAGTCCTAAATCATCATAATATTAGGAGTTGTGGTTTGGAGTTTTGAGCTGTCACCTTGCCTGAAAATGCTGAGCAGGATAAACTTGGATCTCGTCTTGGATAGGTAACTGGAAGCTGCTGGCTAGAGATGAAGGAATGTAGAGGAGTATGGAGGAGTTAACTGACAAGGAATGGATATCCTGAGAACCAGCCAGAGGGATATTTTGCAGCTGCTGTGGAAGCTTGAAAATTGCAAGAGCTGTGCAGCCAGGATGATGATTGCGCCATGAAGGGAAACATCTAGAGAAATTGATTCTACATATGAGTTTCTCTCATACAATAACACTTTTAAAAACCCCATTTGAAAAAAAATTGGGTTAATAGTCAGCCCGCCTATGTAAACTGTCTTGAGTTTTTGAGGCCCAAATCCTAACCAGCTTTCTAGCACTGACATAGCTGTGCCAATGGGGTATGTGCTGCATCCTGCAGTTGGGTGGCAATCATGGAGGCCTTCCCAAGGTAAGGAATGTTTGTTCCCTTACCTTGGAGCTGCATTGCCCTTACCTAGCTGCTGGAAAGTTGGTTAGGATTGCACCCTGAGACTCAAGTCTATGTCTTTGAGAAAGGTGGTATATATAAATACTGGAATAAATAAATATCAATGTCCACCAAAGAGGTGCCATTCCTAACACCAGTAGCACCAATAATTCTGGAAGGACTCTAGCCCATGGATTAGGGAGCATGGGATTTATAAAGTGCTTTATAAAGTATAGGTATTTATAAAGTGCTGAGCTTGGCATGTTCTTCCAAGCTGCTATCCCATCGCTCACATTCCTTCGCCAACAGAGCTATTCTCCTGGCTCTTCCTTAACGAGATGTGGTGCTTTCTCTCGCAGCAGGTTCCGAGCGTGAACTTGCATTACAATCTAAGCAAAATAATAAATAGCTTTGGGTTATAAAACCTCTCAAATTGTCTTACTCTGACAGGATTTGCATGCTGACTCATACCCACTGTATTTATAAGCGATTGCCAAATGGCAGCAGCGGCAGGACTTCTAATAATGCCATGGAAATTACTCAAGGTTGCAATGAGAGTTGAATAAATTTACATTTGTCGGATTCTGATCTTTCAAAATTTATGGCAGATTCCCTTGTTTGTGCATGTCTGTGTTTTAATGGTTATTTTTTATGGCAAAAGTAATGGTTTATGATGGTATTCCCAGTAGAGATTTATGGGAATCCACCATATGGAGGGTTATAGTAATAGCCCCCTCCCAATGCTCACACAAAACTTGTGACAGTGGTTCTTTTCTGCCAGATAAAACCTATGGTACATTGTTGAGAATTAGGGACTGCAGGAATATCTTGAAATCCATTGGCATTTCAGAACTGCCATGCTTTTTCATAAGGATTATGGACCTCCCACATTGGGGTCCCAGACCTCAATGAGCAGATCTAGACCTGCTTAGCTCCAATTTGGTGGATGAATCATATTCAGATCATGTTCTGAGAGTCCAGTCCTGAGCTCTCTAGGCTGTGGTGGTATGAGTGTACCACCAGTACTGGGTGTCACAAATGTGCTGTAAAGCACATTTACGGCACCCAGAGATTAGGGAGTGTTGGTGCTGGTCCTCATCACTGAGAAGCATCACCGTGGGAGTGCTGGGCAGTTAGTAATACCAACAGGTGGCTGTGTGGCTTTTTAGGGTGGGGGTACGGTGGAACCAGGTGGGGGTAGGGTGGAACTACTCAGGGGAGCAGAGGATTAGGCCGGGGGGGGGAGGGCAGCAGGCTATGCTGCCACATCCTGTGCTCATTCCCTGACTGGGCTTCCTTGAGTTTGCACCCACTCAAAAGTGGCCTGCTCAAAAGTTGGCACAGTGGCAGTGTTGCCTGGGGTAAGGGAGCAAATGCTCCTTACCCCGAGGAGACTCCCAGTGTTAGCCTGCTGCCCCTAGGCCATTTCAGTACCACTGCCTCTGTGAGCTCTGGGGAGGATAGGATTAGGCTGCCTTTCTCTTGATATACAACAATACTATGCACTTTTGTCCTGGTCTTTGTAAGGCCTAGGTCTTTGTAAGCACTACTGTGCCTGAAGCCATTTGGAATACACTGGAAGCAGTTCCCGGAGATGTTAACAGAGCCCCTTTGACTAACGGCCCAATCCTATGGGGCCTTTGTGACAGCATATTTCATATTCCACTGTTGCAAAGGTTGCAGCGGAGAAACAATGCATCACTGCCAAGCATGTCAAAGCCACTAGCTCTGATGGCTGGCAGTTCCATGCACTCCATCAAAGTGCATCAAAGGACCCAGCCCAGGCCAGAGCAGATAAGATGGCAGTGAGGGTGGGTCATGGGCAGTTTGGGAAAGGTTTAGTGTGGGGGGCAGTTCAGGGGCTGGGGGTGGATCTTGATGGCAACAATGTGCACCAGGATCCTGTCCCAATTTTTCCATCTTCCCATTCCTCAGCTTGGACTTAATCCAGCAAAATAGCTGGAGTGGGTCTGAGGAGACCCATGGACAACCAGGTGGCCTACCAGGAGGTAAGTACAAGATATCTTATAATGTGTCTACAACAGTGTTTCTCACACGTTTAGCACAGGGACCCACTTTTTAGAATGAGAATCGGTCAGGACCCACCAGAAGTGATGTCATGACTGGAAGTGACATCATCAAGTAGGAAAATTTTTGACAATCCTATACTGTAATCCTACCCACACTTACCCAGGAGTAAGTCCCATTGATTAGCATTGTTAAAAGAATATACATAGTAGCTTGTTAAAAGTACAGGTCTGTAACATTTCTCCAAATGCATTCACATACCATGGTACAGCAGCTGACCTCTCATAGACGAGATGGGGCAAAAGCCCTAGCCGCCGGCCACTAGGACCCTGCGGAAGCCTCTCTAAGGCTCCCGATGGGGGTTGAAACTGTGCTTCCGGTTTTCCGGAAGCAGTTTAAAGCGTCGGGGAATCTCACAGAGGTTTCTCTAACGTGTTCTTGGGTCTCGTGAGGCTTCTTGAGCCTCAGGTGAGTGGGGAAGTGGCTTTTCAAGAGGGGGGGTGGCAACAGCCTGTGGATGGGGGCGCCATCGCGGACCTTTGCCCCAGGCACGGGGCTGGGGAGGTCCGCTGCTGCCATGGTAGCATCAAGTCTAGTATATTAAAAATAGAATATTGAATGAATGGGAACCCTCCTGAAATTGGCTTGTGACCCACCTAGTGGGTCCTGACCCACAGTTTGAGAAACACTGGTATACAGCATTGCTGGAAACTGTACTCACTGTCTATTTAAGGATGCAAATTTTACCCATGCCAGCTTTTGAACCTCCAGGATAAACCTAGAATCCTGTGTATCCCTGAGTGCTTTTAAAATATCATCTACATTTGTGTTTTTGCCTCTGTCATTTTCTTTGCTTCTCACTGCTTGTTTCTGATTACTTCTCTATCTCACTTTGCGAGAGCATTTGATGATGTCATCCAAAAGGGACTTTTGAAGTAGGAAGCCCTGTGCATTCATAGACTTCTGCCTCATCCTGAAAGCTGCAGTCCAATCTTTATTATTTAAGTGCTTGCACTCAGATTTCATTTTTGTTCAATAGTTCACTGGAGTGAATAGAATTTTGCACTCCTGTAAACAAAGCCATCTTCTATAGCCTTAGCTAAGTAATGATACCTTTGATGGCTCATAGGAATGTTAGGAAAGGCTGTTTCATGGCGAACAACATGGAGGTAAAGCATTAAATGTCTCTTACCTCTGGCAACACAGTTCTGATGTGGATTGGGCCCCTGTATAGACGATTTCTAAAGTAAAATTAAGCGTCGCTAGATGATGACGTGTTGATGTCATGTCTAGTTTGGCCCTAAGCGCATTTATGGTTCAGCAGTATTATCCATCACCCATAGTCTCATGGGTGCAGCTCACAAATCCAGGCTAGTGTCAATGAACTATATATATGGTACTTAATAAAATTTTATATTATTTTGATTAAAATGTCAAGGAATGAAGATTTAAGATTAATCAAACCAACTTGCTCGCCTTGTGCCAGTGGTTTAATCAACCCGTTCCCATCCTTGTTATGTCCAAGATTAAAGTCTGATAACATGCAGAGATGGGAATTGTTATTGCAAATGGTGATTATTTCTAATTTTATACAGATAGAAAGGAATGGCATGGAAAATTGCCTTGCCCTGCTTGCTCGTGTGTCTAATAGTTGTTTTGCCACTGGCTTCAGTGCAAATATAATCAATACGAAATATGATAAATGCTAAATACTCTTGCTAGGAAAACAGCCTCATTGAACACAGTAGGGCTTACTTTCATGTAAACAGGCACAGGACTGTGCTATAGTTTTAACAATAGAAGGAGAACACCAAAATCAGGAGTCCATGCATTTCTTCAACTGGTTTCAGAAATCTTGGTTTACACAGAATGTGTGATAATAATTGAAATCCCCTTACTGCACAACAGTGTAGGATCTGGAATAATTAAAACAAAACACCAACAATACTAATTCTGCAATGTGGACAATCGGCATCTAATTATAGTTTTCAGGGAGTACTGCAATCCGATGCACACATACCTGAGAGGGGTAGCCCAATCCTAACTAGTGCTGGCGCAACAGGGCAGTATCGTCTCCACTGTATCCAGTAGTATTGGGAGCTGACTGGAGGTCTCTTCCTGGTTAGGGGATATTTTCAGCTTGTCCTATGGGGCTACTTGGATCTGCACAAGCTATTTATCTACCAGTTAGGATTGGCCTGTCCGTCTCACAGCACTGAATTCCTTCCTTTCATTTAACAAGGAATACTGTGCTTAAGATTTCAGTGTGTTGACTACAATCATTCCATCGCAAACAATGATTTTAACTGTATTTCCATTTTGCAGTTGTTTAACCAAGAGCTAAACAATTCACTTCCCCAAACTGCCATCATTTGTGCAATGATTGTAAACATTTGCACTTGTGCTGCATGCTGGGAAGACCATGAGATTGCAATGGTTTCTTTCAAATTAATCATTTGGAGCCATGTGGGTGATCTGAAATTAATCTGTTGATCCACTATGCACTGTAGAAATGCACAATATAGAAAATATACCCCATGTAAAATATGTGTGGATTTTTGCCTTATGCCAGAAGCAGTGTTAGGTGGGAATAGGTTCTCTTTCTCCAGATTTTTCAGATCTCACATGTTGTTTATGTGATCCTTTCTAGTTTGGTTTGGGGGAAAAAACTTTTTTTAAAATTCATTACATGAATGGTTGCAGGTAGAATAAGGAGAAAAACACCCAAATGCAATATTTCTCAGGAGTTTGACAGAGAAGTTTTCTCTGAGTTTAACAAGGGTATGAACCTAAGCAGAGCCAGATGTGAATGATTTTCACTTACCTATGTGCAAAGCCTAATCTCCATGAGAAAGAATCTGTTTTGGATCAGATTAGCAGACTGGCCTCCTCTTGGAGGAGGGGAGGATAACATTTGTCCACAAAGACTGGACTATTTTTTAATGACATGACTGGGGTCGCATTTGTCACCATTGGCTTTTGAGTTACTGGCTTGTTTCTATCTATATGATGAAATGATCTTGAAGGCATGGAATTCTTTCATTTGCTTTTCCTACATATGGTCTTTCTGATGCCGTTTGTCAGAAATGGAGTGTTCATTACATTTTGAGGGATTTTGCTTTGTTTCATTTCATTGTTCCTTCCAATTAGTTTGTGTAGACCAGCAATTTTCAACCACTGTGCCATAGCACATTGGTGTGCTGTGAACGGTCCTCAGGTGTGCTGTGGGAGTTGGGGGGAGGGTTATTTATTAGTAGGGCTGTTGGGGGATGTGAGCCCCCCACGAGCAGCATGGTGCATTGTCAAAACCGACGGCAATTTTGATGGTGCCTTGGCAATTGTACCATCTTGTCAGCGTTCCATGAGATGGAAAAAGGTTCAAAATCACTGGTGTAGACATTTCCTCCATGGACGCCCTTTTAAGTGGAACATTAGTCCGCAGTGGATTGCGCTACAGCATCAGTGTCATGGAGCTAAATCAAACTAGCATTGTAACACAACAGCCTATATGGTGGACTACTGGCTGAGTGAAGAACATAAACCCTGTGATGAAATCTTGACCTGAACATTTCACAACAAATCCAGGTTAATTTGCTAGATTCTGAACTATGCTTTGGTAGATATAATCGAGAAGGTAGTGACCTTTATATATCATGTAGTGGACATACATAGTAAAAGATCTGATGTGACTGTGTGTTTTGGGTAATATTCTATTTCTTCTCTGTGTATAATGCTGTTTTTATGTCAATAAAGGAGGAGGAGGATTAACAACAACAATAATAACAAACCCAGGTTGTTCAACAATTTCAGTACTCCTTCTGAAACAGGTTGAGCAATGGTGTTAAGACTTGTGGCCTGGGCAGCACAATAAGATACCTGGAATCAGGGCTCCATGAGCTAAATCTTTTATTGCTAAATCTATACTCACCTTGAGCTAAATCTTATATTGTTAACATGGTGGTGTGAAATGGACTTTACCTGGTGTAGATTGGCACAGAGCCAATCATATGAATGGCAAATGTCAGGAAGAGATCAGGTGTTGTGATCTTGGAAACTAATACAATTCTTTTGGGAAAAGGTTATTAGTTGTATTAACTTAGTATTATACCAAGCATTGATATTTGTAGATACATATGTTCTTTTGTATTATTTGCTTATCTCATGACAGCTGCAATGGACTCTTTGTGCCCCTATTGTACCAAAAAGACATCTACGCGTATTACAGCACTGGAAAGATAAATACCCCTCCCTTATTCTTCAATGTACTGAGGACCTTTGAATTGTATCAACATTTGACGATGTGGCTTATAAAAGACAACTAGGTAGAGATATATTTTTGGACATTTGGAAGTCTTTTTTAGAGATTAATGCATTGATGACTTATTAATATCTTTTCTGTGGATTGCTAATTAATATGTTTTGTAATCTGTATGTATTTTATATTATTATGTATGCATTTTTTCTTTTTTCCTTTTTTATGGTTATTGATTTTTTTTTTTAAATCACAAATATATGGAAAGAGCAAAAACTAAAGATCAAGTAAAATCACTGTCTCTTCCTGAGAGCTCCTCAACTTCTATTTGGCATTGTTTTACATCAGAAATGTATAATCATGAAAGCAAGCATGCAATAAATCTTGTTTTATGCTAAGGAAATTAATGTAAAGCTTCTGCAGCTGCACTTGTTTATTTCCTCAGTTATTTTGAGAGTCTGCACTGGATTTATAACTGGGATAAGGCACAGATTTTATAAACAAACACTTGTGCCGCTATTTATCATTTATCCGCATTCACAAAAATGTGTAATTTATTATTTTAACTCACACATATTTACTCATACAGAAAATATGTCATAAATACGGATCTGTGATGTTATTTGAATATATTCCAGTCATCTGAAAATGCTGAAAATTAGATGTGAACGCTAGACAAATGCTTAGGAAGAGATGTAATGAATAGAAATTATTATGCTGACAGCCCAATCCTGAGCTGCCCAGGGCGTGCAACTGCAGCGGTGCCGAAAATGGCTGTTGCCGCATCCTGCACGCCCAAGGCAGCTGGGCGTCCCCTTCCCCTTGGTAAGTGCAGTAGCCCTGCAATGGGGCTACTTGATTCACCACCAACCCAAAAGTGGGTGGTGAATCAAGAGCCTCCATGTAAGGCGGTGAGCCCTACATGGAAGCTTTGGATCACTGGTTCCATCTCCCTCCCTCCCCGCCTCCTCCCGCTGGCACACCTCCCCCTGCTCTCTCCCTGCATCCCCAACATGCCTCCTCCCCGCCTTCCGCCAGCCCTCCACTAGCCTCCCCCCTCCCTGGAATGCCTCCTCCCCTCCTCCCCCCACGCCCCCGCTTACCTTGCTGCTGCTCGGCGCAACCGCCGAGTGGCGGACGTTGGGTGCTTGCTCGGTGGTAGCCGGGCGCTGGCCTGTGCTGGGCGACCACTGGTGCTCACCTGTTGGTATGACCCACAAACGCGCCTTGCATGTCGGCAGTGAGCCAGCGCGCCAAGCCCAGGATTGGGTTTTACAACTCTAAGCCAGCAATTTCCTACCTTTTTCATCTCATGGCACACTGATAAACTGCTACAATTTTCAGGGCATTTATGTATTATGTATTTTATTTATGTATAAATTTCAGAATTTATGTATTGCGTAAGCGAAACGTATACAATAGGCTACATTTTTCAGAACCCTTCAAAAGAAAGTGAACTCTCTTGTGTCCAAGAGAGCATTCTGCGAGGAAAGCTTTTTTCACTGTCACTGCATGTTAAACTGCCTTTCAAACAAAAAGATTTTCATTGATATTTATCTTTTTGACCTGTGTATTGGCAGCCACTGTACTGCTTAGCTGTGACATTGGTTATGACAGTAGCTGTTAAGGGGCTCAGCGAGAACGGTTGTAACATCCTGATCTGGTATTGATTGAGTAATATTACTAAGTGAAGAGAAAGCCTGGGAACATTTTAATGTTTTATGGGAAAATGTTCCGTGTTAGAAAAATGAGCCATGGATGATATGATCAAACTCATCAAAAAGTGATGAAGGAAAAGTAGAAGTAAATGCACACGTATAAAATATGGAATCATAGGATGATGTTGGGAAGGATCTCAAGATTTTAGCACCTTATTTCACAAGCTGAACAATATGGGGTGTCAGAGGTTGGCCAATCTGGGTACAAACCGGGGACTTAGGACTATTGGGAATTTCACAGCCCAGTGATGGTACAAAAAGTTGGTGGCCCACAGGACCATATCAAAGTTATCTGCACCACTGCTACTCTGCCCCCAGCTATGGGGAGGACTGTGCAGCTCAGCATATCACTGGTGGGCCCTATGCAGGGGTCATGCCCGACAACCATCTTCCCTGCCCGGAAGCCATTTTACATTTCCCATCCACTGGGAAAGCACTTTTTGTCTGCTTTCCCACTGAATTGTTCCCATGAGAAGCCGAGAAGAGGGACTCAAAGCAAATGATCTCAGCTGAAGCTGCTCATACCACATTATGTACTGCCTTCTCCAGAAACTCAAGGCCTTGTTGTCTCTTGCTTGTATTGGCCTGGCCTATTATCTGCTGCACCTGTGTGATAAAGATGCTTTCAAGTGATATTTTCAGTAATTTTGTATCACCCTGGTGCCAATTAGCCTTTTCCTGTAATTCTTGAAAGTAAGGGCAGTTCAGCAGTGGAAAGGATTGCTGAGTGAGGTATTTGTTAGCTCTCTGCTCAGGCATAGCAAACAAGTTGGTTCAAGGAAAGTTGAAAGCAGCTGAATCAACTGACACAGCACCTGTCCCTGCCACACCCTAATTAGATGTGGAGGCCCAGATTGGCTGCTCTGCCCACTTAAGCCACAGTCTGCAATCACCCTAGTCTTGGAAGATTTCCTGCTAGAGGTAGAGGGTTGGACAAGATGACCTTGTGGATGCCTTCCAACTCTATGATTCTAAGATCAGATCTGGCTGGTGACCTACACTGGTAGAATAGACCCATGTATTGGCTCCAGTTTCCATCTTTGAGCCCTACAAGACTGTGTTGCTACTGTATAGCAGAATGACATCATGGTACCAACATGAAGGAATAAGGAGGGATAATTGGGGCACAGCCATAACTAGCTACGTGTGCGTGTGCATGTGTGAATGGGAAGGAGGAGAAATTAGTTGAAGTCAGCCCTGACCATAACATGTTTCAGATGTTCCAAAGCACTGAACGTATCCTTAAATTTGGGGATCACTTTAAGATTGCTCCCCAGTTCCTAAACTATGCTACACACACACACACACACACACAAACACACACACACACACACACACACACACACAAACACACACACACACCCCTATTGCTAATAATTCCATATTTGTGGTTGTTGATACTCCTTGATTTATATGTAATAATATGGTTCAGAGGGCTCTCCAGGCACGAGAAAATAAAGGTTTAATGACTGAATTTCTATACCCTCTTTCTCTGATTGAAAATAATATAAGACAACTGGCTTGGTGGCCAGACAGATTACATAAGCACAAGTTAAGTGGTCGAATAAAAATGAGTGATATCCCTCCTTGACTTAAATACAGCACTAAGTAGTGTGCCCTTCAATTCAGCATAAAGCAATTTTCTTTTGCTCGATAACAGCTAGGGGGCATTCCAAATGCAAATAGAATCAGCTTTGCATTTTTAATATTTCATATATACATAATTCACTGCCTCGGTTTAGAGACGTTATTGCTACCTCTTCTGTGCATTTAAATTATTTCCCACCTCTGAACTTTCATATTAACTTTAATGTCAGCTCTTAAAATGTATTTGGTATCAGACTGGCTTCGGCGCCTGGTGCCTTGGAAATTCATGAACTGTGCAAATGTACACTCAGGCACAAATGGAGTGTGTACTATTTAACCTGCATCGTTCCATTGAGACAAAAGTCTCACTTGGAAGGAGTGTTTACTAACGCTGGCCATGGTTATGACAAAGTCGTTAAAATCAATAGGCAACAAAACATATTCTGTTACTATTATAACATCACATTTAAAATCAATAGGCAACAAAACATATTCTGTTACTATTATAACATCACATTTAGGAGCAGTCGACGTTTATGTTGCAGAACCCAGGGGGACCATGAAAGTCTGGAGAGAATGCTGTGTGTCCATAAACTGCTTTTGTGGCAACAGGACTTGGGGAGGGAAAGAAAACATGATGGAATCATAGAAAGCCTGTCCTTTCGTTGGGGCCGGCTAGAATGGAGTGATGATGTATGTCGGTGTGCGAGGGGATTGGAAGATAGACAGGAACTGTTTTTAATTTCATTCCTAGTCAGCAATGAGATGTAAAACCCAGGTCCTTCTGTCTGGGAGTCATTAACAATCCCAAGGTATTTAGTATAAGAGGGGAGTGGGGACGGTTTGCTGCTTTTCCAAGACGGCTTGATGCTTTCATTTGTCAAAGTATATCCATGCATGGGTGCTTGGCCGTGGCAGCTGCTATCTTCCCCCTCTACACACAAAAAGGATGCACATATCCAAATTCACCATCACAAAATCTCACACCTTACACGATCGCGCAAACGGATGGGAACCCATAACGTTCACAGTTGCTGTATCAAGCTTCGAAACGCGTGCTTTGTGTGTAGAAAGTCACAAGTTCATTTCTCTGCATCTAAGGATCACATGTCAAGGGGCTGGAAAGACCTCTGCCTGAACTCTTGAAGAGCTGCTACTAGTCAGAGAAGGCAATTCTGAGCTAGACGGATCAATGGACTGACTCAGTATAAGACAGCTTACAGATATTACGGATATAAGTGATATGGACGTATATTGTATGAGAGCTCAATGTTGCATCCAGGATGTTGCATCCATGTGTTCTCAGGTGTGTTTATTTATTTATTTATTTATTTATTTGCACACCGCTAGCCAGGCTCTACTAGCTTTTGCATGGCGGCTGAAAACTGTGGGCAAAAACAGTGCTCTGTTTTAGGTTATTGATTGACAGTTGTGCAGAATTCTCTAAATGTGCATAAGCTGTGCTAGTCAACCAATGAAACTGATTGGCAGGAGACATCCATATGGACAAAAGGAAAGACGTCTTCACGCCTCCTGATTCAGTGATGGAATTCGCTGCCATGAAATACGTTGATGGCTATTCACTCAGGTGGCTTTAAAAAGGGGATCCATGGATGACAAGTCTGTTAGTGACTAGTAGTCAGCATGGTTGCATGCTTCCTCTGGGTTCAGAGGTAGTGTGCCTCCCTGTGGGCTTCCCTGTTGCATCTGGTTGGTCACTTAGAGGAACAAGATGCTGGACTCGATGGGCCTTTGGTCAGATCCAGGACAGCACTCCTGATGTTCTCATCAGCTATCTCTTTCACATCCTTCCAACTTTTCTCTAAACCTTGCTGACCTTTTTCTTAATCCTACCTAAATCCCCATGCTGCAATTACCCCTTGCCCCCACGGTAAGCCCCAGCAGCTGTTATGGAGCAACTCGGACCAGTGCTAGCTTGATCACTGGTGCAAGTCCATGTTCCTCCATGCAGGTGGATCAGACCCAGAAAGGGGCTCAGGACTTGGTATGCAAATCACTCCTGGGCCTGATCTGCCCTCCTCTCTGTCTCCATTGCAGCCCTGTTCCACTCAACTCCTCCAGGTTTTGCCCTTCCGCACCCCATTCAACCCCACCTCCTCCTGACCCCCTATGCTGACTCACCTCCTCTAGTGGGTGTCCGTCATCTGTTGGCAAGCGGAGCTGGCCACTTGCCACTTGCAGTGGCAGCCAGCCCACACACACTGACTAGTCATGTATAGGCTATATAAGGCTATAAATATAGTAGGGCAGTAGGTTGATTTTAAGGTCCAAAGCCTTGTCACTATCATTTTGTAATTAGTCCCCAATCCTAACCTTTGAATCAAAGTAGCATTAACTTGTAACAGATCAGTTGGACTATATCCAGTTCCATATTTTTGGTTTATTGTTGCCATTATTGTACGTCCATGTACAGAGTGCAAAGAATATGTTATATGTTTTTGGTAAACCGCAGTTTGATTTTATTGACAGGGATTTCCAATGAACTGCTTAGGGAATAAAAAATAGATCCTACCTGCTACGTCCATAGCCACTTGAGTTACCTATTGCCGTTTTTAAAGGTTTTCACTTCTGAGACAATGGATGGTTTTATGAAAATGGGAGCCATAGAAATAAATCATCCTTCAGTAATGAAAAGGAGGAGAATGCTATAATTCCGATTTGTCAAGGTATAATGATGTCACCATCCATTTATCCTGTGCACTTAAAGGTTGAAGCCATTCAACAAATCTCTCCTGCCTCCGCCACTTACACCGGTTGCTTTAATGGTGGCTACAGCCAAGCATTCTGCTTAGTTCACACGTCATTTGTCAATTAGAACACAAGGCAGGAGTTATTTTGTCTTCCGACAGTGCTCCATTTTTTTTAAAGTCACCTTTAATGCGTTGCATAATGGAATAATTGAGAAATAAACAAGGCAAGAGCTACATCTCAAGGAAATCTTTGTAGTGAAGGGAGATGAAGGAGATGGAAGACTTTTGAATTTTGTAGTGAAGGGAGATGAAGGAGATGGAAGACTTTTGAATTTTCACCCAACTGAGTCACTTGCTACCCAATTACCCAGTTATTATGTTCAGGTGCAATGCCAGGATATATGCCTTGTACTGGGAGAGTTCCATGACACACACACACACACACACACACACACACCCTGTTGGGGGGAGGTGGAGGGCATGGCATGGGTTTCAGAAGAGGGTAATGATTCAGTGATATAATGTGAGTCCTTATGGTTTGCCTGGTTCGCCCTGGTGATGGGGCAATCTGTCTTGGAGTTTCCTGAACAGAGAGGTGAGAGATGCCATTTCCAGAACTGGGGCCACCGAAAGTTGCCATAGGATCCAGCCTGTCTCAGGCAAGTTGTGGCAGAGCTTTCTCCATCATCATGGTAATGGGATGGTCTGAGCGAGGGTGTGGCTCAGGTAGGGGAGAGAGCTGAACTTGCAATGACAGTCGTGAAGTCTTTAAAAGCTCAGTTTGGAGGGCTGTGATGAAATGACAGGCAGAGTGCAGAGGGCTTCAGGAGACCCCCAGCCTCCCTCTGGAGGCCTGGACAGCCAAGGGAAGCTGCCAGTGAGGAGGAGGAGGAGGAGGGGGAAGCTGAATCACTTCCATCTATATCTACCTGTATAGATGCTGTTGGTGAAATCAGAGGACCATCAAAAGGTCAGTATCATGCCCCCTTTTGTGAAAGCACTGTCAGTGCAGGTTTTAGAATCTAGGTCATGCTGGTTTGACCATATATTGCATATGGATGACTCCCATCAAGCAAGTATATGATGCCAATACTTCTGAAAAAAGACAATAGGAAAACAAAAGATGGCTTAATAACATCCTAGAGCAGTGTTTCTCAAACTGTGGGTTGGGACCCACTAGGTGGGTTGCAAGCCAATTTCAGGGGGGATTCCCATTCATATCAATATTTTATTTTTAATATACTACACCACGTTCTACTATGGTATGTGACTGCATTTGGGGAAATGCTGCAAATATGTACTTTTGCTTGATAATGTCACTTCCTGTAATGACATCACTTCCAGTTGGTCCTGACAGTTTCTCATTCTAAAAAGTGGATCCTGACGCTAAACGTTTGAGAACCACTCTCCTAGAAGATTTGAAATATGCAAAATGTTGTTTAACAACTGCCGCACAACTTTGTCAAGATTGCATAAATTGGTTTAATATCAAGGACACTGCTACAGTGTTTCAATGGAAACTTGTTTCATAACATGGCCATTGACAATACACACACAAGCACAGAGAGAGAGAGAGAGAGAGAGAGAGAGAGAGAGAGAGAGAGAGCACAACAGTAATTTGACTGTGGCTATAGAAGGTATTGATGATGATGTCAGACTCATAAAACAAAGCACGATTATGACATCCTTAATTTACCCCTTAAAACTGTGACTCCTTTTTCCTATCTATTGAGAAGTCAGGAAGCATCTGATATTCTTCTACTGTAAAACAGCCCAAAACACCTGACCAGTCAGCAGAAAATTTCAGTCGCCTATGTTAAATATGAAGCAGCATAACAGTGAATCAAATAATTGGTCCATCTAGCTCATTATGGGCTGCTACATTGACTGGTCTTCCCCAGCCCAACCTGAACATGTCAGGGTTTGAACCCACACACAAGCAAGTATTCTTCCACTGAATTTTGGCCCACCCACCCCCCTCATTCACTGAGGGTGCCACTTGAGAGTGGGACTCAAATTGAGAGTGCACTTCTAATCCCGATCCATTAATCCAAACTCTTACCCCACAATGCAAACCTGTTTGCATACAAATTACCATGGATTAGGATCTTCTCAGCTGCATGAGCAACAGTTATTTGATTTACATCCCACTTTGGCTCAGAGCAGTTTATGGTGGTTTTTTGTTTCTAATTGTTAATCCTCCTATCCTTAAGGGGCTCATAATCTTCAAAATTAATGGTTTGAGAGAATAAAAGAAACCAAACGAAATCCAAATGGCATTACAAATGTAGCATTCATGAAAAGAAGGAAATGCTTGGTCCAAAGTGTAGTAGTGATAGTGTCACTAGAGCTCTGCCCAGAAGGTAAGCAGATGTTAATTCACAGGCCCTGGGATGCTCCAACTGTTGGAGAAGGCGCTGCAACATGGTTTCTAAAGGAAAAGTATGTGAAGTGATCCATTTTTTCCCATTGGGCAATCTTGATGGAGGGAAGCAAGGGCCAGCCTGTAATTTCAAGGTTGGAGAGTAGTTAGGTGCAAGGGGAGATGCTTGGAAGAGTACCATGAAGAATGTCTGGAGGAAAGGAAGGATGTAGATAACTGATCTTGCCAGAGAGCTTTAGGAACAGGGTGGAAATGATTGCTTGGAGGAATACTAAGCTAACTTTGTATGCTTTACATTGTATATTTGGTCTGTTTCCTTCTCTGATTGTGTTCCTCATGCAATCTCATTGAAACATGGCATGCCCATGATCAGGTCAACTGGAGGTGATGTAGTTGTCTAATCAGAACCGCTAATCGGAACCACCCCAGTACAAGTCTCAAGGCTGCCATGGACTCACCAAGCTGCCACTGTCCCTTGGGGATAATAATGTTTGCTTATCTTACAGAGTTGTAAGGAAAACTTCAAGATAACATATAGAAGGCACTTCGAAGATGCTCAGTAATAGTTTGGGGCAGGCTGCTTCTTCCTTCCCTGTTTCTACAGCTAACATCTAAAAACAGAATGTGCATCTTTGCGGCAAATCTATTTCTCCTAAGCTGATCAAAATGACAGAATGTGAATCTTAGAAAGAGATTGGAACAAATTATAATAGGAGATAAAAACAAGTTGAAGTGATTGGGATCCATAGGGCAGTGATTCTGAAAGCCCAGGCCCAAGGAAAGTCTCTCATTGATAGAAACATAAAGCACAGCTTTAAAGCAAACAAGCAAGCAAGAAAAAACCAATCTTCTGATATCATCAGGCTCCATGGCAGAAATTGGGGGGTTTCACCTGCATCTGACCTGGCAAACCTAGCAGCAATTGCATCACTAAGGTGGTGCAGTGGGTCGGGCTGCACTGGGTGATTGATGTGCATGGGGGGAATGACAGCACTACTCATCAAAAATTTTTAAATCTTGGTATTGTCGAATAATGCAGTCATATTATATATCAATTGATGTGTATTTTCATGCAGAATGCAATGAAACAAGTTGTACTGAAATATCTCTATTCTATAAAAAATTATAGCCAAAAAACAGTGGGGGTGGGGCAACGGTATATCACCATGTCTACCATGCCCTGTACCTGCCCCAAACTACTGAGCTGTGCCCCCACAGACTGTGCCCCAGACTCTAGAGGCTGCCCCCAGGCTTCACCCAGGTACCAGAATATATTTTTCCTTTTCCTTTCCATAGCAACTGTTACCCTGCACATGCCTGATCTCGGAAGCTAAGCAGTGTCAGGCCTGGTTAGTACTTGGATGGGAGACCGCCTGGGAATACTGGTTGCTGTAGGCTTATACCATAGTCTTTCGAGACTGAAGGTTGCCAACCAGTTCTAAACCTTAGCAAACTTGTCATAGTTGGGATGTTTGTGAAGTGAACCATAACAGGCAAGGTACAGATGTAATAGATCCCAGGTGATATTTTTAATGTGGTGGGTTCTTTTTTGGGCTGGTTCTAAGGGAAAATAAATCAAGAGCAAAGCAACAACATGGCTAATAGACACTTCCAAACATTTCCTTTTCAGAATCATCTGCAGTGTTGAGAACAGTGTCTCACTTAGAGCAGGTTCAATCAAAACAATTACAAACCACTGATGCAGGCTCGTATGTGTGTAGTGATTTCCTGTTGTTGGCTATTACCAACAGAGAATATCTGTTTGTGTCTCTGTGTTTAAAGCACTGTGCCCTAATCTTTTATATCAATAATAATATAAATGGTTGATATAATGTATATTATATGTAATTGGATTATTTCAATTAGAAACGGTACTATTCGAACACCTTCAGCTTTGAGACAGGCATCTAATGAAAATCCTGAAACTTCTTTAAAGTCTGTTCTTGTTCGGACTGTGGGAACATGCTGTTTTTCCCTTCCTTGTAAATGGTCTAAGACAATAGTGACTGAGTACACAAGCAAGGCACAGAAGACCAATGACTGCATTAGGATGAATGATACATATGATTTGATTATGAATTGTGTCTTTGAAACAGAACATTTATCATTTCCCAGTCTGGTGGGTTCTATGTGAGCTGCAGTTTTATTAAAGGCCACTTATTAAGTGGCTTTGATCTGAGGGTGGAGAATCAAAGAGGACCTGTATATTCTAGAATTTCGTTCTGGGCTCCACCTATGGCTTTGCTGTGTATGGATTGTGTGACAATTGGCAGGGTTGTCATTTAGTACTTTGACAATGAATCCGGAAAATGTTAATAATATTTTTATGCATCACCCTCTTTTTGCTCAAAATGATTAACCTCTGCAGTATGATCCACTGCTGTTATATAGTGGCCCATTGCCAATCATTGCCAAATTGCAAGGTAGGAAGTAAGGAGGTACACAGAGAGAATAACAACAAAGAGTCAACAACAGTTTCAGCCACTTCTGTTTTGTGGCTTGAGATACAAATTATTTTCCTAATTATATTAAATTAGGATAAGACAGAGGCTGAAATTAAATCCGGATAAGACAGAGGCTCTCCTGGTTCGGAAATCCTCGATGCAGGTGCTGGACTATCAGCTTGCGCTGAATGGGGTTGCACTCCCTCTGAAGGAGCAGGTCCGCAGCTTGGGGTCCACCTGGACTCGCAGCTGCTCCTGGATTCCCAGGTGGCGGCTGTGGCTAGGGGGGCCTTTGCTCAGCTTCGGCTGGTGCGCCAGCTGCGGCCGTACTTGGATCGTGCAGACCTGGCCACGGTGATCCATGCCTCTGTGACATCGAGATTAGATTACTGTAACGCGCTCTATGTGGGGCTGCCCTTGAAGACGGTTCGGAAACTGCAACTAGTGCAGAATGCGGCAGCCTGTGTGGTTACTGGAGGTAGGCGGTTCGACTCTGTCAGTCCGCTTCTCCAGCGGCTGCATTGGCTGCCCATTCGTTTCCGAATGGGCCCAATTCAAGGTGCTGGTATTGACCTTTAAAGCCCTATACTGCTCTGAACCAGGGTATCTTAGAGATCGCCTGCTCCCGTACAATCCGGCTCGTCCTCTTAGGTCATCAGAGAAGGCCTTTTTACAAGTGCCGCCGCCTAGGGAGGTACGTGGGGCGGCTGCAAGAAATAGGGCCTTCTCAGTAGTGGCACCAACGCTATGGAACTCCCTTCCCCCTGACTTAAGAATGGCTCCCTCTCTTGAGACCTTTTGGTGAGGCCTGAAGACCCTTCTGTTTAAACAGGCCTTCTGAGTTCTCGGCCTTTTAACATCTTTTTAACATCTTTTAATATTTTTACAGGCCTGATTCTTTTATGACTTGCTGCTGCTCTATGCTCTTTTTACCTATTTTTTTACTCTGACTGCTGTTTTTTATGATGTGTTAATATGTTTTTTATTTGTTTTTAAATTCTGTTTTTATATGTTGTAAGCCGCCTTGAGTCCCTTTGGGGAGAAAGGCGGGATAAAAATAAAGTTATTATTATTATTAAATTTGAGTAATCTGAGTCGAGCCAAGCTTTTTGTACCAAGTAATCACTGAGTAGATTACATCTTGGCAATATCTGCAGAGTAACTGATTGTTTTCTGTCTTTTAAATAATTCATGTTTGTATGTAAAATGTAATGTACGTTCGTATCTGTGTGTACACGTAGGTGCGCATATATACATATATTTGTGTACTACTTAGGTTTATATTCTCTCTACGGTTTCTGTACAGAGTCTTCACCTATCAAATGTTTATGCCTAATAAAGGTTTTGTTGACTGACTGATACAAATTATTATGAAAAATTATGCACAATCCACCTGATGGTGATGGTTGGATTTGGCCAGTTGAGTATCGTGTCCTTCCCATGGACCTGGGATAGTCACATATACGTATATTTGTAATATGGGTGCTCTTCCAAGTAAGAATGCTTTCTGTGGTTGGTGTGCAGTGATTTTATTTACACCTAGGATGTTCAGGTGTTTTTCAAAGTCTTTTGGTGTGCATACAGTGCTTGGTATAATTGAGCAGTACAATTTTAGTTTTTTTCTGACATAGGCATTCAACTTCAACCTGCAATCTTTAAATTTCATGATCTTTCCCTGTCCTTTCTCTTCGGTTCTCACATCTCCAGGTATTGCCACTATCCAGACCTGCTTCTTTTCAACAATTGTCAAATTCTGGGTGTTGTAGTTTAGGTGTGTGTTGAATAAGAGAGCTTCTTAATTCCTTTGTGATGTAACCCAATTTGAGACTCTTTGGGCGCGAACCTAACCCCTTATGTCAGTGCTTTCCAGCACTGGCATAGCGGTGCCAATGGGACATGTGCTGCATCCTACAGTTGGATGTCACTCACAGAGGCCTCCTCAAAGTAAGAGAGTGTTTGTTCCCTTACCTCAGAGCTGCATTGCCCTTATGTCAGTGCTGGAAAGTACAGACAAGGGGTTAGGATTGCACCCTTTGTTGTTGAAAAGTTATGCATCATCATCATCATCATCATCATCATCAGAAAATATGTTTTGGGGAAATAGGAGGAAGCCAATCTTCATAGCTGATCTTTAAAAAGTGCTGCCACATTCAGCCTTGGGTCTCGCATGTAGAATCAGGTGACATGAAAATGTTTTTGGAAGACATAGTGGAAAATCACTGCTCACTCCTTTTATCTCTTCTTGGTCTTGAAAGAATAAATAACAGCACCATATTACCATATTCAGTGAATGACTTATACAGTTTGAACAATTAGATGAACTTACCTTATGCCCTCTTAATAGTATTTTCTTCTAATGGTAGATCTATGGGATCCATTTTCAATGAACCTTGAAGCAGGAGGCACCAAGGAAATGCATTTAAATTCAATTTTGTTTAAAAATTGTGCATTGCTGCCTGGATTGTGGAGTGGTTCAGGGAAAACAAGGCATATCCACACATACATGCCAGGATTTTTGCAAATGAATAATGGTGAGCAGGTTGATCTCTGTGGTTTTATTGCCATGTTTTGGTTTGAACTTTTCATGTCCCCAAATAGTTCTTTTCCCAATAACAGAAAACAAAAGCAAGGTCTCAGGACTTCTGGCCTTGGGGCTAAAAGTGGAAGGTTCACCTATAGGACAGCTGTGGAAGACCAGTGCTTTTGGGTGCTGCTGAAGACCAGTGATCAGGGTCGCCTTTAGTGTTGCCCTTCAGCACAGGCCTCATCTTCAAAAATACATTTTCTGATCAACGTAAGAAAACATTCTGAAGAAGTAATTATGGGAAAAAAGATGGTTTGAAGCAACAAATGGTCCTGCAAACAAAATTTGTTCTTAACTGAAGTCTGAAAGATTAGGCTGTTCTAAAAAAATGTGGTCAGTATCACCACTGTTGCTCCCATGGGCCTCAGTGTGGAACAATGAAAAAAAAAATTAAGCCATTACTGCCCGATGTTGCATATACGGAACAGGGATAAAATGTGTACCCCTGTGGGTTGGGCAGAAATGGGTTGATTTGGGAACAATAAAATCCCATGATTTTCTGTGTCATAGGGCAGGAGGTCTCCCATGTTCTAAACTTCTAAAATGTTCTTGCTTGATGTGCTTTTGCATCTTGTGAACACACATCTCACTTCCTTGGGCCACAGTTTTCACAGAATCAGAGAGTAAAGTAAAAGGTCATAAAATGTCACAGGCTTGGAGGGAAAGAAATTGTACTTGTCCCTGGGGAAGTCACAGGCCTTAGTCACAGTCACCCTGGGGAGGTCACAGGCTTCAGTAAGTATCTGTAACATTCACATGTTCAGTTCCACACAACTGTTGCAAGAGTAACAGGTGCATTGCTCATGAAAGAAGTGTTTACAAAAGCTCTAAAAATGGCTTCTTTTTTCATTTTTTGTACTACATTAGTTAAGGCTTAAACATACCAAGCATCAGAGAAATGTAGTTTCTTAGGGCCAATCCGCAATGCGGTGGGAGTCATGGAGGCTACCTCAAGATAAGGGAACATTTGTTCCCTTACCTCAGAGCTGCATTGCAGCTGCGTCACAGCCCAATCCTAAAGGCAGTGCCAGCACCAGGTGCAACAGCGCCAAAATGGCTACTGCTGCATCCTGTGGCACCGCAGCAGCTTCTGGAGGTCTCCTTGGGGGAAGGGGACCTTTTCCCCAGGTAAAGCCCCAAGTCTCATAGTAGGGTTTCTCAAGTCTGCACCAGCTATTTTGCCAGCACAGATCTGAGAGATTTTGTGTCAGGTTGGAAGGCCCAACGCGGAGCTCCGGATTGAGCAGCGCTCTGTTGGTCCCGCCCCCTCCTGTTCTTACTCCACCCCCAAACACCTCCCCCCACCCCCTCACCATCCTCATTGCACTGGGCTGGTGCCAGTGCTGACTCAGTGCAGGGTATGGCAGGTGTGTCTTATGGCACATTTGTGACACCCAGCTGTGGTGCTGGAGGTTTGGGCCCTCAGAGTGGGAAAGTTGGATAGGATTGGGCTCTTAGTATTTTTTCTCCTCCAGTGTACTGACCTGCAATATTGCCAGAATATGTTGCTTTCCATTGTCATCTACTTTGCAGAGGCCAGAGTGCCATCATCCAAATTGCTTGGCTGCTGTTAAGCAGAAATAATATGAAATTGCATACTGCAGTGATTTCCAAATGATAGCTTGCCGAGGTCATAAGATCTTTGTGGGCAAGTCTCCAGGCAGTCATTAGCAAATTCTGAAGAAACGGCAGGAAAAGATGGTAAAGAATTTGTGTTTTGGGGTCTGGCACAACTTGGGGATGACAATAGGTTGTGAAACATGAGAGAAAAAATCCCTTGGTAGAGGGTTTGGGATCTACTGGTTGAAAACCTATATTTTCAGACAGTGGTGTGAATGTGAAGGCGGTTTGGAAATTTTTGTTCTTTCCAGTGCTTAGTTAACATGTGCAGGAAAATTTATAATAAGACTATATGGGATCTGGACATGTAGATGAGAAATGTGTTAGGATGGTGTAGTGGTTTGGGAGTTAGACTTAGGCCTGGAAGATCTAAGTTCAAATCCCTGCCCAGCCATGAAACTTCTACATGATCTTGGACCAGTCACTGTCTTTCAGCCTTACCTACCTCACAGGGTTGTTGTGAGGACAAAAGGAGGGAAGGAGCTATGTATAGCACCCTGAACTCCTTGAAGGAAAGGTGGTATAAAAATGTGAAAATAAAAAAAAAATGTACATGGAACTATTTTAATCCTGCTTGTTTTTTTTAAACCAGGCAAATTATGATGAGTTGTGGAATTGAACAATATCAGCATTCTTCAGCAGCATTTATTTTCAACATGTTCTGAACAGAGAGGGAAGTAGGAGAGAAGAGGATAAGGTCGAAGTTTATTCCTCCCAAGTATCTTCAGGATACTCTTTCGGTAGCATAAAATATAATAATGACAACCCTTGAAAAAGAGTCACAACACCGGCAAATATTCAGCGCTGTATTTTATTGCTTTGGTTTTCTGGGCTTCACAGATACCTCTATTTTGCATTCTTTGGACCACAGAGGGTGTTTCCATGGTGACAAATAGATGTTACATTTATTTACTGGGCAGCCGGGAATGACAATGTCAGCAAATGACATTTCTGTTCTTTTCTCTTTTCCAGCTGAGATTTGTTTTAGTTAATGAAATTGGCAGCAGAAGGAGCAGCTATTTCTCTCTCTCTCTCTCTCCCCCCACCCTTTTTCTCTTTTCTGGTGCAGTGAAAATAAACAGCAGTTAATTTGACTCTGTAATTCTCTGAACAACACTTTGGAAACCTCTGTCTCCGTTCTTTATGCAAATAGTTTGTGATACGTGGACGATGGATGCAAAGTGAAAAGTAAATTTCAGATCTTACCCACGGGAAAGGGTAGAAATGCTTTCAACCTTCATGCATGGCCTTGGTCTCTCACAGGCTTGCCATTGTCAAGAAGTCGCATTGCATTGTCCGTTCTGAAGAATGTGTGTTAGATGCAAACTGTGTCCCAAATGCACCATGAAAAAGATATCTTTCAACTTTCCAGCAGATTCTAATCACTAGAATTACAACAGGATGTCCAAAGGAAGTTTTGTCAGCTAGATAGAACCATGTTTATATTAAAAATACAGTTCGATAGGGGGATTTTCTTTCAGAATTTACACTTGTTGAGAATTAAAAGTTCATATCTTTTCTGAGTTTCCATTATTTTGTTAGAATTCTAGAAACTGAAGGAGGAAAAAAAAACTGGAAAAAAAAGCTCAGTATTGTGGAAACCAGAGATCTGCCATGCATATTGTAATCTAATAATCTCCATGATGTACTTGTGGTGGTGAAGTCTCTGATGCTAATTAGAGCAGCTGGGTGAGCTGCTCTGATGATGTAGAATGTTCTAACTAGCCCAGGAACAGATGGGTTGGCATTAAGAGGTTCAACTTCTGTAGAAAGGAAGACCCGTTTCTCTATCTGAGACTAAAACCTCCTGTAGGCTCTCTAGAAGGAAGAGTTGGGTGGGGCAGGCTAAGAAGTTTAAAGTGGCTTGGAGGAAACCCCAGAAGGTAAGGAACAATGAGAAGTGAGACCAGAGGATAAGGTGGCTAAAGGAAAGGGGAAGAGCAAATAGTGAAATGTTATACTAGCCATTTTCAACCACTGTGCTGTGGCACACTGGTGTGCCACGAATGGTTCCCAGGTGTGCTGTGGGAATTTGGGAGAGGTTCATTTATCAATAGGACCATTGGGGGATGTGAGCCCATTGACAGCACAGAGAGGGGAGGTGGAAGATAGAGAGGTCTGAAGAAAAGGTTAGCAGGATATCAATGAGGGAGTGCCAAGGGAGCACAGGATTATAAAGACTAGACCCTCAGAGTGCTCTGGTGCCTTTATAAGTTGCACAGAACAGAGAGTTATGCCTGATGTCATTTCTTTCATTGCTGTACCAGGAGGTGAAACTGGGGGGTGGGGGAGGGCAGAACAGGGTTGGAAAGGCTGCAGAGTGGGTGAATCCAGCAGCAATGGTGCTCACTTATCCCTTCCATGGACAGCTTCCATGCCTCCTTTCTCTTCTCCGGCTTGCACCAGCGGCTGACACAAGTCCGAGAAGACCCATTGTGGAGTAGAAGGCTTACTGAGATATAAGGGGGATTTAAATCCCCTTTCCCCTCCGAAGCCTCCCAAATCACCCCGCTCCATCCCACTGGATACAGTGCACCTGTTCATGGCATAGGGAGGGGGGATAGGATTGGGCTGCAATTTGCATAGTCTGCAAATTGTTTGCTAATTGTGCCAATTTCTTCTACTTTGATGGTGGAAAACGTGATTTTTAAAAAGTCTTTAAATGGTTAAAAGTGTAAGACATCTGCAAGCAAGGCAGCACAGTGCAAGTTTTCTGTATGCAATTGAGCACTATTTTTGGGCTGGGGGGAGTCAGAGCATGCAGTTGAATTAGGCTGACCTTTGCTACAACCTGAGGAGTGTTATCCATGCAAGATTTGTTGTTACGTGAAAATCCCCTTTTGCCTTTTTAGTTGTGATGTTATATCTGGTTATGTTATTATGGACTAAAATATCATGCAGGCCAAAAACCTCTCACACAGGCCAAATTTCCAAAAAAAACTCTGGTCAAGCCATAAGCTCATGGTTACAACATCCATCTCTCCAGGAACAAGTCTGGAAGAGTAAATCATTGTTAAAGTGTCTCCTATTGTCTTAAGAACTGTATGCAAAAGTGTCTCCTAATCCAATCACTGTTTATGCAAACACCTTAGGGGAAGAAGAATGGGAACAAAGAATAATTCATTGTTTCTACATTACTTTAACTCAATCACTGTTTGAGTACCCTATGCAAATTTGAACTGCCTTCCTGACCCTTCGTTATTGTGTAAGTTCCCCTAGCTAGGAAGCCAGCCATTAGACACATTGAATTTTGCTGATAAAGGACATCCTGACTCCAAACACCCTGCTGGGTGGCAGTTTCCCCCCAGCTCAGCACCCAGCTCATCTCTGTCACAAAAAATATCCTTTTTAAGAGAGGGCTTCGCCACATGCTCGCTCTCTCTGGCTCTCCCTCCAAGGCAGAGGGTCTCCTTCACAGGACCCCCCCAACTGCTCTTCAGGACAGGTAACTATCTGGCGCCTGAACTTTCCCTTCTCCCCCCCCCCCATTTCTCCCCTTCTCTCCCCATCTTTAGTTAGCAACTATAATTGGCAGATCAGGGACCCCTAAAGTCCTTCCCTACAATCTTTCCCTTTTTCTAATCTTCTCAGATGCACCAAATACTTTTCACATGCAACCACCATAAGCTAGGTACACTAGATGCAAGTACAGTGTTGCCTCGCATAACGAAATTAATCCGTTCCGCAAGTCCTTTCGTTATGCGAGTTTTTCGTTTTGCAAAGCGCGTTTTCCCATAGGAATGCATTGAAATTTAATTAATGCGTTCCTATGGGCAAGAAAAGTCAGAACAAAGTCAAATTTGGTTTACAAAGTGTTTATTAAGTACTCTTTAAAGGCATACATACTGTACAGAAGATTTCAAAAACGGGGGGATGCTGAGTGGGGAGCTTGAAGGCTGTAATCCTGTGCACACTTTCCTGGGAGTAAGCACAATGGTACTTACTTCTGAGGACACACACACAGGATTGTGCTCTAAGCTGGGGAGGACAGAGCAGCTGCACTCAATTGCTTGCTTTTGCCATGATCATGGGGGGGAAACGTGAAGGAAATGGGCCAGTGAGAGGGTGAATGAGCGATGGGGGGATGCTGAGTGGGGAGTTTGAAGGCTGTAATCCTGTGCAAACTTTCCTGGGAGCAAGCACAATGGGACTTACTTACATAAACTGACATGAAGATCCTCCCCTTACTAGGGTGGATGGGATCATAAACTGACATGAAGATCCCCTCCTTAAGACAAACCAAAACAAAACCAAAAAAAATTCGTCTTGCAAAGCATGGGTCATAAAAATTTGTTGTGCGAGTCACCAAAAATCGCAAAACGCTTTCATTATGCGAGTTTTTCGGTGCGCGAGGCATTCGTTATGCGAGGTACCACTAAATATATACTTGTCATTTTTCCATGTGCATTATGTTTACCTGTGTGCTTTTGTAATAAAAATATCTTTTATTGAAAATTATCTTTCTCTCAGTCTCCTCATTAACCTAAAGGGAATTTCTCTGCATTACACCATCTTGTTATCCAGCCTGCGATCTTGAAGTTCCAAAAAGGGTAGTATACTAATTCCCCTAAACAAAACAGCCCTTTTGGTAACATTTTGACTGGCAGTCCAAACTAGACTCAGCCCCAACTTGAAATGGCCACAGTTGGCTACATTGCTGGACTACTATAAGCTGTGCTTTTTCAGCAACAGAATTCCTGACTGGTACTATAGACATAATGGACTGTATTGGCAGGGCAATTTTTCAATATTTTGAAACTACACAACCTCCGCATTTTCCACACAAAATAAGAAAGAGCATGGACTCCTCTGTTGCTACCAACCACAGCTAAACTAAAAGTCCTGGATTTGTTTTCATTGCTTTCCATGATAAGCTGACACTTCTACTCTGTGGAAAGGGAAAAGACAGGTTCAAATATATCAGGAGGTTCAATTTCCAGACAACTAATGGTGCTTCTTGTCTTTTCTTATATCTATGGATATAACTGCTTCACCTGTCTGTCTTTAATGATGGCTTCCTTCTTGGCTGCAATAGTGGAGGGTGAAAACGGGTTTGTTTCTCTCTAAACCAGGGGTGTCCAAAGTTTTCGGCAGGAGGGCCACAATCTCTCTGACAATGTGTCAGGGGCCAGGGAAAAAAAGAATTAATTTACATTTAAAATTTGAATAAGTTTACATAAACGAATATACATATTAAAGATGAACTTATATGAATGAATGAAGGTCTTGTAGTAGCTCAAGGCCTATAAAAGGCCTTGCACACAGCAAGGCTGGCCTTTCCTTTGCTGCCGCTACTGCATCACAGACGTGAAACAGCAAACAGTGGAGGGAGCCCTCATCCCACAGCTCATGTGAGAAGTCAAGCTGTCCCCCTCACGCTGAGAGCAGTTGTGTTGGGCAAGTGCTGTTCTTTCCCCCAACAAGTGACCCTGGTTCTGCCCTGCAGTCCTGCTGGACCCCACCTCCAGGGTAGCTCACCTGTTCAACCTGCAGAGGTCCTCTCTCCAGCCAGCAGCCTCCCGCCACTACAGCAGGCCCCTTAGTCCTCAGCAGGTCTTGGGCACAACAGCCACACACCAAACTCCAGTGTCTCCAGCAGTCTGTGAGTCACAAGTCAATCAGAGTATCCAGGGCAAAGTCCAAAGCCAATAAGCCAAGTTACAGTCCCAGGTCAGATTCCAAAGTAAGTCAGTCAAATTAGTCAGAGTATCTAAGTCCAACATCAATAAGGCAAGTCAGTCTCCTCTCCAACCTTCACTCCTTTTATAACCCACAAACCCTTCCTGCCTCAGGTGCTCCTTATATCCCTGAGGGCCCTATTGCCTTCAAGTGGCTGCAGCTGTGCAGCACACTCTGCTGGGTGCCCAGGCGTTACCCTTAAAGGGGCCACTGCTGACACCACATCTACCTCCTCACCAGATCTGCAATTCCAATACACCAGGGGTGCTCAAACTTTCAACTTTAGGGATCCTGTACCTTTAAAACTGTGTAGGAGAGATAATTTCAGCAGGTGCAGCTTGTCATCTGTGGGATGACAAGGTGCACCTGCTGAAATTCTCTCTTCTATACACTTGTTAAAGGTCCAGCATCCCTAAAGTTGAAAGTTTGAGCACCCCTGCAATACACCTTGTAAGGAAGGTGCTCCTACCCCCTGATAATTTTAGTTGACATCTTCAGCACATTTTCCAGCTCTGTGAGATCCTTCTTGCGTTGTTGCAACCAGAGAACATACAGTTATATTTTCTGAATATTTTACATTTTGGTGTTACAGTTTTAAAGGGTGCAGTTTTAAAAGAACATGTAAACATGGTTCAAAATATGTGGACTTCCCTTGAAAAGCAATGGCCAATTAACTCAGAATTCTTTCTAGAAATTTTCAGAAAGTAGCTCCTGGAAATGTTAGGCTACAATACTATACACACTCACCTGGAGTAAGTCCCAATGAAATCAATGGGGATTACTTCAGAGTAGACATGCCTAGGATTGTAGTTAGTAGCATATTACATGGTAGACAATAATGTGGGAAAATGTAGGAACAAAGAGGTTGGAAGCTCTGGGATCTTGGTACTACCCCACCTTCCCTAGTACTAATGAAGGTACTAGGCTGGAACTAGTTCCCACTTGACCAAGGCTGGCAGATCAATAATTATATCCCCCCCTTACATTCGCAAGTACAGTCTTGGTCAGCAGGGGCTACTGTGGCCTCTGAAATCTTCAAAATGATTGCAGGCTATCAACATTGGTTTCAGTTCAACAATAACAAATTATGTGTGAAATCATCCTGGGATAGGCAATATAATTTTTATTCTTTCCAAAGCTGCAAAGCCAAATTTTCATTAAATCAACACTCTGTGGATCCCCTTCCCATCACAGTGGTGCCATCTTCCTTCCAAACATGCTGTAAAGCCTCCCATCTTAATGTTCAGTCAGAGATGCAAAGAGCAGTACTACAATGGGAACTTGCAACGTAAAAGCTAGATAAGCATCTCTCCAGGCAACAGCAAGCATTATTAGACCTGTCACCATGGCAAGAAGCAGAGATGTTGTTGTGAAATAGAACTCGGCATGGAGGATCACATTCCAATATCTCACTCTTCATTTGAGTCTCTATGTCGTCTTTGTTTTTGTCCAGCAACCAGTTTGCACCTTCACTGTCCCAGAATTTGTACCCTCAACTTCTCATAATTACTGATACAACCATTCGCTTAGGTGGGGGGAAAAAGTTCATAGAAATGGTAGATTCTTTCATGCCACATATTTCATTTATTTATCTTATAAATTTCAATAGGGCTGGCACTGAGCTGGATCCCAAACAATAATTCCTTGAATAGATGAAGTTCTGTTTGCTAAAAGGGAATGTATTTTTTTTCTCCATTTGCCTTCAGATTTGTCACCCTGAAAACCTGCTCCTAAGGCTCCCCCAACTGTCAAGGACATATTTTCAGGGGACTGCAGAGGAATTGAAGAATAAGTGAAAATCATACCTCCCCCTTTTGTTGAGTGGAACTTCTTTCTCTTAAGGCAGGGCTTTTCAAACTGGGGCCCTAGCCTGTGAGTCCTGGCTTCTGCCCCTTTAAGGGGCAGGGGCAGCCTGGAGGCAGCGGCACACTCCCCAGGATCGCCGCCCAGGGGGGCTGCAGAGGCTTGGGTGCACTTACCCAAGCCTCCTGCAGTCTCCCCAGGCTGCAGGGAGCCCGGCACGACCTGCAGCAGGGCTCCCTGCAGCAGTGGAAGTAAATGCAGATTGAACCCGCGCCACTTCCACGCTCTACATGCCAAAAGGGGAGGGGGCAATGGAGACAGGCAGAACGGGAGGCAAGATAGGGCAGAGGGAAGGTGCTGACATTCTTCTGTCTTTGGAGCCCAGATCTACCAGGCTTCTTGATGCAGAGCACAGGTCTACCCAACCATGCAGCACTGGTAGCTAGCTGCAGTAATATGGAAAACCAAACACACACTGGGGGCGCAATCCTAACCCCTTATGTCAGTGCTTTCCAGCACTGGCATAGCGGTGCCAATGGGACATGTGATGCGTCCTGCAGTTGAGTGTCACTCAAGGAGGCCTCCTCAAAGTAAGAGAATGTTTGTTCCCTTACCTCAGAGCTGCATTGCCCTTATGTCGGTGCTGAAAAGCACCGACATAAGGGGTTAGGATTGCACCCTAAGTCTCCCTAAAACATTTCAAATACAGAAAATCATTGCAGAAGATTAGTATCATTGTATTTAGGATCACACTAGAATGGAAAGTGTCCTGTGTACACCAAAACCGACTTCTGCAGCAGCTGCAGTGCCACAGCTGTGTCCCTGAGCAACTCTACACTCCTTCATGGTTAGTGGATCTGCAAGCCAAAAAGCAACCTTAGCAGGCCAGCTTCCTCCCAGATTTGACACTTCGTTCAGGAAGGTCATGGATGCATTCCTGGGTGTGTATGGCTTGCAGCAGCACTTGCCACTGAATGCATGAGGTTGTGTCCCCAGCATTATGCACAGGTAGCAAGTTCAGGTGAGATAGGAAAATGTCACATTCCAGGAACTTTCTGGGTCCCCTCTTTTGACTCCTGGGCCCCCTTTCTGACTCTGGGCCTGGGTACAAATTACCCCCTTTACCCCCCTCTCCTAGGCCCTGCTTTGCACCCCTTCTAGCTACGCCACTGGGAGACACATTGCGACAAATACATACATACATACATGTCACACACATATATACATGTCACGTGCCATGCTGCTGTGAAGGCCTTGCACGCTGTGGGAGGGGCTGCTTGCACGCTGCGGTGAGGCTCCCCGCAAAACCAAGTGCTTTGCATCCATACATGTTGCATCCATACATGTCACACACGTCACATGCCATGCTGGAGTGAGAGCCTTGCACGCTGCGGGAGGGGCTGTTTGCACACTGCATTGAGACTCCCTGGAAAACCAAGTGCTTTGCATCCATATGTGTCACATACATACATGTCACACACGTACATACATGTCACATGCCATGCCATGCTATGGTGAGAGCCTTGCACGCTGCGGGAGGGGCTGCTTGCATGTTGCGGTAAGGCTTCTGCAAAACCTTTGCATACATACATGTCACACACATACCTACATGTCACACATATACACACATGTCACACACGTACATACATGTGACGTGCAACTGCGTGCGTGACCAAAGCCTTGCAGCAAGTCTTCACGAGGAGCGACTTGGGGTCTGTCCCCAGTCTGCATATGAGAAATGGTTTGCCTGAGATGCGGACGAGCCCCCCACATGGCTCCCTGGGGCCCAGATCCGCCCGGAGCCTCGCGACTGGCGGGGGGCCAAAAGCCATGACTTCCCGCCGCGCTCCCGCAGCGAGGACCGGCCATGGGCTAGACCAGGGGTGCTCAATAGGTGGATCGCAATCTACCGGTAGATCGCGAGGCAAAATGAGTAGATCGTGGAGTGCCGACCCCCCCCTTCAGGTGCCTCTGGGAGGAAACGCCGGGAGTAAGGCCCATTGTACTCAATGGGGCTTACTCCCAGGTAAGTGTGGCTAGGATTGCAGCCTCACAGCCTAATCCTAGGCATGTCTACTCAGGAGTAAGTCCTGTTATACTCAGTGGTGCTCAAGGTACACCAACATACAGTGTACACATAAATATTATATGTTATGATGGCGCGAACATTGTAAAAAAAACTCTGGTAGATCTCTGGGCCTTGCTGGGTTTCAAAGTAGCTCTCGAGCCAAAAAAGTGTGAGCACCCCTGGGCTAGATGCATGACGACCTGGGACAGTTCGAACTCGTGGCCAGGGTGACCCCTTGCGCCCCAGATGAGCAACCACTCAGGTAGCCCCAGGCCAGGCGCGGAGCGCTCCGCCCAGCGGCCTCTTAAGGCGCCTCGCAGCTGGGACGTCAGCGACGGGAGGGGCGCTCCGCCAGCCCGCCACGCGGCCAGGGTCACCTCGCGCCCGCTCCGCCTGCCCCGGCTCTGATCAGGGGCTCTGTGGCTGACGACGGCGAGAGCCTACTCAGAAGTAAGTCCCATGACAGTCAGTGGGACTTACTCCGGGGAAAGTGCGCCTAGGTTTGCAGCCTCACACTGCATTCCACTGCACATTTGCACTCCACACTTTCCAGGGAGTAAGCCCCACTGACTATAATGGGAGTGTCTTCCACATGCATAGGCTAGGGCTGTGAGGCTACAAGCCTAGCCACACTTTCCTAGGAGTAAGCCCCACTGACTATAATGGGAGTGTCTTCTGAGTAGACATGCATAGGCTAGGGCTGTGAGGCTACAAGCCTAGCCGCACTCTCCTGAGAGTAAGCCCCATTGGCTGTAATGGTAGTGTCTTCCAAGTAGACCTGCATATACTAGGGCTGTGAGGCTAAAAGCCTATCCACACTTACCTGGGAGTAAGCCCTACTGACTAAAGGGAGTGTCTTCTGAGTAGACATGCATAGGATAGGGCTGTGAGGCTACAAGCCTATCCACACATACCTGGGAGTAAGCCCCACTGACTATAATGGGAGTTTCTTCTAAGTTGACATGCATAGGATAGGGCTCTGAGGCAACAATCCTAGCCACATTTACCTGGGAGTAAGCCCCATTGAATATAATAGGACTTACTTCTGAGTAGACATGCATGGGACTGGGCTATAAGGCTGCAATTCTAGCCTCACTTACCTGGGAGTAAGTGACAATAAGTGACCATTGTAAGTGTCCATTGACTACAAGGGGGCTTACTTCTGAGTAAACATGCATAGGATTGGGCTCTGGGACCCACCAAACAGCACCCAGGGCCCAGTCCTCTCCAACTTTCCAGCCCTGGTGTAGCCAATGGGGTGTGTGCTGCCTCCTGTGGTGGGAGGGTAGTCATGAAGACCTCTTCAGGGTAGGGGAATGTTTGTCTCAGGGCTGCCTTGCAGCTGCACTGGCTCTGGAAAGTTGGATAGGACTGGGCCCCCAAGAGACACTCAAGAGCACCAAAGCACAGCCTTGAGGTGCAAAGAGAAGCTGCTCTCCTGCAAGTGAGCTTCTCCTCAGGCTAGCTGGCTGGCTGGTTGCACTCCCCAGCATGGAAGGAAGGAAGTCGTGACTGTTTGTGGCGAGGAAGATGTGGTGGCAGCGGAGTGTGAGGTCATCTGCCCACCCTGAAGGCGATTCCATAGGAGGCTGAGACCTGGAAGCGAGACCCACTTAAGAACATAAGAAGAGCCCCACTGGATCAGGCCAAAGGGGCCCATCCAGTCCAGCCTCCTGTATCTCACAGCAGCCCTCCAGGTACCTCAGGGAGCACACAAGGCAACAAGAGACCTGCATCCTGGTGCTCTCCTTTGCATCTGGCATTGTGAGGGAGCCTACTTCTAGAACCAAAAGGTTGCACTTACCCATCATGGCTTGTAACCTATGATGGACTTTTCCTCCAGAAAGCTGTTCAGTTCCCTTTTAAAGGCATCTAAGACAGGTGCCGTCACAACATCCTGTGGCAAGGAGTTCCACAGTCTAGAATCATACCCTACCATTCTATCACCACATCCTGTGGCAAGGGGTTCCACAGACTAATCCCATGCTGGGGTTAAGAACCAGCAGCGACTATGCAGCTAATGCAGCATCTCTGAAACTACTGCTACTCCAAGCATGCAAGCAGAAGGTGAGGTGTAGGATGCTGGACAGCTCAGCATGCTTGTACCAAAGAAGAGAGCCATTGACTAAGGAAAGACATTTTAAGAAGAGCCCTGCTGCATCAGGTCAAAGTGGGCCCATCTAGGCCAGCTTCTTACATCTCACATGTCTCACATCAGATGCCTCCAGGAGCACCCAAGACAACAAGAGACGTGCCCTCCTTTGCATCTGGCATTCTGAGGTAGGCTACTTCTAAACCCAGGAGGTTGTATATACACATTGTAGCTTGTAACCTGTGATGGACTTTCCCTCCAGAAATCTGTCCAATCCCCCTTTAAAGGCATCATTTGTTTTTGCATTTGTTTTTCTGGAGGTTAGAAAAGTAGAGGTAATTGTTAAAGCTGTGCTAGGACCAAAAGCTGCAGTCCTCTGCACAGTTGAGCTGCTTAAATTGCATCAAAGACAACAGGATTGAAGGACCTGATCTGAGTGCAGGATTATAGTTTAACAGCAGCACCAATCTCCATTTCTTTAAAAGTAAGCCCCACTATACTGTATGAGACTCAAGTCCAGTTAAGTGTACATAGGATTGGGAACCAAATATTTTTGAGTCCCTATGCCCTTGCAGTGATTTCCAGCCAGTGTGCCATGAATGTGCCACAGGAGTTTGGGGAGGATCATTTAAGAGTAGGGTCATGGGGGGATGTGAGCCCCCCACCAGCAGCATGGTGTGCCTTGTCAATTGTAAAAAAAAAAAAACTGATGGTGTGCCTTGACAATTTTAGCACCTTGTCAGTGTGCTGTGGGATGAAAAAGGTTGAAAATTGCTGCCCTAATATAATTAACTTTAAGAGCGTGTAACTGAAATAAATTCTTCCCCTGTTTACCCCACATCACCATTTCTCTTCCCTTCCAGGGTTGTCTACCCTGTGTTGAATTTTCAATTGTAAAATGGAGCTGCTGAGAACCAAGGTTTTGCCAGGGCCTCTGAGATGAATTTTCAGAGGGGTACAAAGTTTCTTTAGGCACTTTTGCAAAGGGAGAAGGGTGAAACAGAGTGGGGGAGGGTGGTGATGGGCAAACAGAATGGGGGCAGGGAGGGGCAAAACAGGGTGGGGGGAGTGGGGAGACAAACAGAAAACTCTTTGGAGCCCAGGTTTGCCCACGCATGTAGCATCAGCAGCTAAATACAGTAATACAGAAAACCAAACACACTCTAAGTCTCTCTAAAATCTTTTAAATATATTAAATCATGCAGAAAATTAGCATCATCATATTTAGGTTCACACTAGAATAGAAAGGGTCCTGTGCATATCAAAACATACTTCTGCAGCCGCTGTAGATTTGCAGCTGTGTCCCTGAGCTCCTTTGTGGTGAGCCTTTGTGGATCGACAAGCCAAAGAGCTATTGTAGCAGGTTAGTTTCCTCCCAGATTTGACACTGTATTGAAGAGTGTCATGTATGCATTCCTCAACTTGGCATATATGGCTTGCCAATATCTGCAGCCACATGCCCATGGTAGTGTCCCCAGCATTCCATGCAGGCAACAAGTCTGAGTAGATTGGAAAATGTAAGACTCATGGACATTTCTGGGCCCCCTCCTTTGGCTCCTGGGTCCCCTTTCTGAGCCTGGGCCCAGGTACAATTTACCCCCTTTACCCCCCTCTTCTAGGCCCTGAGTCTAGCACCCACAGTCTTGCCAGGAGCTTCTGGAGGTCGCACTTCCGGGTCGCACTGGGCATGCAGCCCACTCTGTTGCCCTCTGCGAGCCTCAGAATGGCCCACAGAAGTGTATGGAAACAACTTCTGGTTTTCAAAAGGCAAATTCCAGTTTGCTTCAGAAAACCAGAAGTTGCTTCTGTACACTTCTGTGGGCCATTCTGAGGCCCATGGAGGCCAATAGAGTGGTTGTGGGCCCAGCAAGTCCCAGGAGAGGCCTCTGGAGACTACAGTTCAGAAATTGCAGGGAGCATTGGGAGGCGCCTATATGAACCCTCTGTATCTATGGATGGTTAAATCTGCAGATACAGAACCCGCAGATGCAGAAGGTCCAAGGTATCTAGTTAGGAGAAAAATCAATGATTTCTGGAATTGGTTCATTTCCTAATCTGGTAAGTATTAAAACTCGGGTTTCAGGTGAAAGGTGAATTTTTACTGCATAAAATAGAGCCAAGGAGTCAAACCGAAAGTTGCCAACTCATCTGTGGTTTTAAACACAACTGTTGATTGCTGCTGAGTAACAGGAGGTTTTAGAGATCATGGTACAGAGCTAAAGTATCTACTATAGCTGCCTCACCTTCTGCTATCAAGCTGCTTGCTTCCCCTTTTTCTTGCTGAAATTTGGAGCCCATGTTTCACATACAATGGAGAGCCTGAGTTTCTGGACAACATAATAGCCTGTACTGCCATGCTCCACCCTTGATATCAGAGCCTTTCAAAGAAAAAGGACTCCCTACTGGATCTTGAAGCAGCAACCTATTTAGGAACAGGAGCCTGTGCAAGCCATCAAAATGCGTCCACTTTCAATAGCTTTGCATTTTCTTCATTTTGTAGGCCAGGCTCCATCTCTAGGGTAGAACATACAGCTGCAACTGTAATTTAAAAGTTCACTAAATCATTTGGTGACGTGACAATTTGGGTGACTTTTAGGTCTAGCTAATTTCTTCCACATTCTAAGTCCTGCGCCACTTTCTGTACTCAATATTTTGTAAACGATTGTCAAGATTTAATTTAATAGCCTCTAGCTTTAACAAATTAATCATCTGATTTCTGGAATGGGTTCATTTTCAATTAAGATGGTAAAAATAAAATGCAACAGTTCATACACTAAAACACACTATCACATCAGGTGTTTTCAGAAAAAATTTTTAAGAATAATTAAATAGGTCAGATGGGGAGAAAGGCTAAAAAAACCTATCTTCATCATCATCACTAAGAATATTTATGTGTCACTTTTCAGCTTTGCTACTTTTCAACAACACCCCAAAAAACCACCATTGCAATGTAGTTTGCATAGCTAAGCAAATGGTTCTCTATCCCAAAGAGCTCACAATCTAAAAAGATTTAGAAGAAACACCAGCAAGCAGCCATTAGAAAAGATACTATGCTGGGATGAATTACAAGCTAGCAATTTTTTAGTGTTATACTTCCTTTGAACATGTTGGTGTAGCTGCTCAGCAAAGGAGCAGATGTTCTTACAAAACTGTAGTTGGAAAAGACATTTTCAACCACTGCCAGTCAAGATGAAATATTGATGCAATGATTTAATTGTAGGTTTTATAGTCTGAGTCAACATTCTAAACAATTGCCCATTTTACAAATATTACTAAGAGCCTAATAAGGGTTAGTCAGAAAATACACATGTCCTACAGATATATGTTCTTGTTATTTTATTTATTAGTTACATTTATACCCCACCTTACATCATACTTGATCCCAAGGCAAGTAGCAAAATATTAAAAACAGTAAAGCAACTTGTTAAAATACTACAGGCATCAAAATAACAAACATGCCAGAAACCAAGGAGCAAGACCTATTCCAGCAACAGCAAATATACACATCAATTTAACAGTCAATGGCAGAGAGCAAGGCTGTACAGAAGACATTAAAGAGCAGCTAGGCTCACATGGCAGATGATGGTCCTTAAGGTACCAAGGACCCAAACTGTAAGAGGCTTTAAAGGTGATAGCCAGCACCTTGAATTGGAACTGGAAAACAAGGGGAAGCCGGTGCAATTTATCCCTCCCGCTCCGCTCCACTCCCTCCCCTGTAATGCCTCCTCCATGCCCTCCCTCCGCCTCCCCCCACCCCGGAACGCCTCCTCCCTGCTTCCCCCCATGCCTCCACCTACCTCACTGCTGCTCTGCGGTCTGTGCAACTGCTGAGTGGCGGAGCTCCAGTGCTTGCCCGGCAGTAGCCCAGCGCAAACCAGCGCTGGGTTACCACCGGCGGAGCACCAGCGCTAGGGCTCGCAAACATGCCTTACAGCATGTTTGCAGCAGTGTGCACCAGCAGTGAGCCATTGCACCAAGCTGAGGATTGGGTTCTTCCAGACTGCAAAATTCCCCCACAGGATATAGCGTAAACCATGCTGGCCCTGCTGCATTAGCGCAGGGGAATTTCAACAGGATTGGGCTACCCATGTCATATATGCTAGACTAGTGGTTCTCACACATTTAGCACCGGGACCCACTTTTTAGAATGAGAATCTGTTAGAACCCACTGGAAGTGATGTCATGACCAAAAGTGACATCAAACAGGAACATTTTTAACCATCCTAGGCTGCAATCCTACCCACACTTACCCAGGAGTAAGTCCCATTGACTATTATTGTTAAAAGAATATACATAGTAGCTTGCTAAAAGTTCAGGTCTGTAACATTTCCCCAAATGCAGTCACATACCATGGTAGCATCAAGTCTAATATATTAAACATAAAATATTGAAATGAATGGGGATCCACCTGAATTCACGACCCACCTAGTGGGTCCTGACCCACAGTTTGAGAAACACTGAGCTAGACATTTTTATTCATTTCCCCAGAATTCATTTTGGAGTAAATGAAAAATGAAACAAATGTACCTGGTTTGGTTCATTTTCATTTATTCCAAAATGAATGTTTGTCCCTACCTGCCAGGCATGCTCATCCCCAGGGAGACAGCTTTTTTTATCATCTAGCCCGGAGGCAAGTGTGATTTGCTTTCCTGGCCTTAGGAATGCCCATTCCCTAGCCTAGGGTTATTCAACAGGTTATAAATGCTCAGTAAGCAGCATTTTGAGCCATTTTGCCTTCTACAAAAAGGGCAGAGAAATGATAATCCTCTTTCTCCCTTACTTTGCAGAGTCATACCATTATTAATGTATGAATTGGTAACTCACCAAACTTAGGCATGGTGACCTATGACATCTCTAATGCACATTTTGCCAATAGACGGAGTATATTATTTTGGAGATCACGTAAATTGCTGTTGCTTGCACATGATCAGTTATTGCCTCAGCTATTACCCTTGCACCCCTCCCCCCATAAAAGACAACATGATACAGATGCTTTCGAATTTTAATTTGGGTCACTTTATTAAACAATTAAACATAAACTGCAGCAGGGCCTAACTCCATCCCAGTCATGTAGGTGCTAAAGTGGGGGAAACAGCACTTGTTGTCTGCCTCCCCCGGCTTTTAACAGGTGTGCCACCTGACTCCAAGCTTAGGCCCTGCTATGGACAGGACTTGTTTATCATGGCTGACCCCCAAGTGGGGTTGAGACAGCCAGCCAGGCAGAAATGCCACTGGGTTAACCCTGCAGCCTTCTTTGCCTTGGACAGGCAAGGGGTTTGCCTGCCAGCCTCTCCAAACCAGACAAACATGTGAGCGGTTCTGGCTCACCTCTTGTCCTTGCTGCCTCAGGATGGATGCCAAAGATATCAAAGTGCCTACCAACCTGCACGACACCTTCCTAAATTGACCAATGCTAACCAGCAGTGGACCTCTTATAGGAAGAATGGGGCAAAATCCCCAGATATAGAGCTCACACACCTCCAGGACCGTGTGGGAAGCCCAAACGAGCTCCTGACACGGTCAGAAACTGTGCTTCTGTCCTATCCTAATCTTTGAATCCTGCCAACTACACCAATTTGTCCTGTCCAAATATCCCAACTCCCTTCTAATGCCTGCTTTTTGGCTAATTAACACCCTCTTTATCTCTAGAACAACCGCTGTGGTGTGCAAAGGAATGAATGCAGAACTCCTTATCTACAGCAACTACCCAAATTTATTGCTATGAACACAGACACTCCCTGCAAGTCCTCTTGTCCAGAGGCTTTTCCTCCCCAAAACTCCACTTAACTCAGTGGTTAAAGGTCTAAAGCCTCCAATTCAAGTCCAATCCAATCTCCAAAGCACAGTCCAGTCTTCCCAGCAGAGTCCTGGCAGTCCCCTTCTCCTGTAGGTCTGGGTCAGGTAGCCCTCTTGGTCTGGTTCCCTCTGGGTCAGCATCCCACTCCTGGCTGAGCCAGTGTCCTGCTTCCAGCACCCTCCCAGCTCCTTTGGTCCTTCTGGAGCTGCTTTTTTTCCTTTGTGTCCCATTAAGTGCAAATGCAGCTCAGCTGTGAGCTACCTCCTTAGCTTATTCAAAGCCCTATCAAGGTCAAATGAAGCTCAGGTGTCCAACCAGGTCTCCATTGGCCTTGACTGATTACCGCTGTGGAGCCAGCCCTGCCCTTCCCAGAGCTATCAAACAGCTGTCAAAACATGGGATCACTGTCAACCTGATGATCTTCTGATCTTCCATTACAGCTTCCGGAAGCACAGTTTGACTGCAAGAAAGCCTCAGACAGCTTCTCCTGGCGGTCCTGGAGTTGCGCAAGGCTCTGTGGTGATCCAGATGAGTGTGGGGGGGGCACAGCTTTGGGGGGGCGGTGGCTTCATGGTGCTTTGCCCCAGGGTGCCTCGAAGGGAGGTCCTCCACTGACGCTAACTCCCAATACCCTAACTTTAACTGCCCTGCCAACACTAAACTAGGGTAGGTGAAAAAACTACCAGCCTAAGAACCAATTTCAGCTGGCAGCAAAATATTCCTATCCAGCTTATTAACCGGCAACCACCTAGTCTCAGACTAAATGCAGGGAGGGTGGGCAGGATGAAGCTCCATGGCATGACTGAGGGGTGCAAAACTGTCACCTCAGGTGCCTTCCTACCCCGATTAAGGCCTGCAACCAGTTGGTTGCTTCCAAATTCGTGCTTCTGCCCTACGCCTAAATGGGGGCAGGGGGAGGCAACTGGGCTATGGCATGCAAATTATGCCACAGCTTCTATTGCGTATCTGTTACTTTGGGAATGTATGTACAGGACATATTCAACAAGATCTGTCCTAACTTGATCTAGAAACTAGCAACATTAGTGCAGTGCACCAGGAGAAATCTATTCCTAGACTCACTACCCATTTTAATTTTTGTCACATAATATAACAAAAGTAGCATTAGGTATTCTCAGGGTTCTGTTGCCAGCCCCTGAACTGTGCGATAAGTTTTCCATTACCATTAATTATCGAAACTCAGAAGGCTGCAGAAACATCTTGATTCATTGACAAACTGACAAACACATGGCATGTTCTGCAAACCTGGAGGTTTCTGTTCAGAGGAGAAGAACATTAATTGGATAGCTGTTCAGCAGAGAGTTTTCTATCTAGCTATCATTGATGTGGATGTGGTGGCTGGTAACCTCCTGGTATCCTGAAATTTGAGTAATAAACTAGAACTTTTGCCTAGCTTTGGATGGGGGTGATGATGCCCGTGGAGCAGATGAAACACACCAAATGCATCAGGCCATTGTGCTTCTTGACTGAAGCCTGTACACTATGGGTATTATTTATGTACAGCTGGCTACTCGTTTCCAAAATCTGTTTCATGCTGTTCTTGGCAGCCCACTGATCCTGTTTGATTCCCTCCGTTGTCATCTTGGCATTTCCAATTAGTGGTGATATGACAGAGGGTGGGGTGTTGTGTCATGCACATTTTTGTCACCTGTGAAATGTAAAGCCCCCCCCCCCTTACATGAGAAAATGAGTGATTTTCTCATCCCTTTGCAGATGGGTACAAAGCTCTTCATAATGGGGCATATGGCAGCCTGGGGATGAAGGAACACATCTCTGCAGCTGAAACAAGTGGGCTGAAGTCCCTTCACCCTGATTCATGCACACTCAGTTTGACTCATTGGTAGAGTGTGGATGGGAGACACATTTGAATCATGCACATCTGTTTGAAAGTTGTGCAGAGGGGATGAATGATATCCTCATTTGTGTATACACTGCATTCCTTCCAATGGGATTCACATGGTGTTTGAGCACATGAATGCACATCCATATTGTCCAAATTGCATACTGAAGCTCGCCAGATAAAAGTCTCTCAAGTAGCAGGACTCAGAAACTCCTTGCTGTAGACCAGTGGGTCAACCTCTGGGTCGCAACCCCAGTGGAGTTGCAAAACCTCATTTGTGGGATCATGGCAGCCTTTCAAAGCCTGTGCAAGAGAGGGCTTAATCTAATCTAATAATGGTACTTCCTTATAAAGACTAGGTTAGATAAAATATATAATTATATAAATTCTGAACAGCCTCTTCTCACTGCCTTGTAGCTCCTAAGGCCAGCCCTGCTCAAGCTGTTACCTAACAGGGTTGTTGTGAAGACACAAGAGGTAGAGGGAAATGGGGTGGGGGTGACATACAGGTCACACACACACATACATACATGTCACACACATACATACACGTCGCATACATACATGTCACACACATACATTCATGTCGCATACATACACACATGTCACACACGTGGGGTCTGGCCCCAGTTTGCATATGAGAAATGGTCTGCCTGAGCTGCAGACGAGCCCCCAGCTCCGATGCCCAGACGCGGCTCCCTGGGGCCCAGGTCCGCCCGGAGCCTCGCGACTGGCTGGGGGGCCGAAAGCCATGACCGGGCGGGATGTGCGAGCCCGCGCCCGGTGGTCTTTTCCCGCAGCGAGGACCGGCCATGGGTTAGACGCACGACGACCTGGGACACGGGCGACCCCTTGCGCCCCAGACGAGCGACCACCCAGGTAGCCCCAGGCCAGGCGCGGAGCGCTCTGCCCAGCGGCCTCTTAAGGCGCCTCGCAGCTGGGACGTCAGCGACGGGAGGGGCGCTCCGCCAGCCCGCCACGCGGCCAGGGTCACCTCGCGCCCGCTCCGCCTGCCCCGGCTCTGATCAGGGGCTCTGTGGCTGACGACGGCGAGAGCCTACTCAGAAGTAAGTCCCACGACAGTCAGTGGGACTTACTCCGGGGAAAGTGCGCCTAGGTTTGCAGCCTCACACTGCAACCCTAGCCACACCTACCTGGGAGTAAGCCCCACTGACTGTACTGGGAGTGTCTTCCGAGTAGACATGCATAGGCTAGGGCTGTGAGGCTACAAGCCTAGCCACACTTTCCTGGGAGTAAGTGACAATAAGTGACCATTGTAAGTGTCCATTGACTATAAAGGGGCTTACTTCTGATTAAACGTGCATAGGATTGGGTTCTGGGACCCACCAAACAACACCCAGGGCCCAGTCCTCTCCAGCTTTCCAGCCCTGGAGTAGCCAATGGGGTGCGTGCTGCCTCCTGGGGTGGGAGGTAGTCATGGAGACCTCTTCAGGGTAAGGGAATGTTTGTCTCAGGGCTGCCTTGCAGCTGCACTGGCTCTGGAAAGTTGGATAGATTGGGCCCCCAAGAGACACTTAAGAGCACCAAAGCACAGCCTTGAGGTGCCAAGAGAAGCTGCTCTCCTGCAAGTGAGCTTCTCCTCAGGCTAGCTGACTGGCTGGTTGTGCTCCCCAGCAAGCAAGCAAGCAGGCAAGCAAGTCATGACTGTTTGTGGCGAGGAAGATGGGGTGGCAGCGGAGTGTGAAGGTGACTCTGTTGGAGGCTGAGCCCTGGAAGCGAAACCCACTTAAGAACATAAGAAAAGCCCCACTGGAAGACCCCAAAGGGGCCCAGCCAGTCCAGCCTCCTGTATCTCACAGCAGCCCTCCAGGTACCTCAGGGAGCAAAGGGGTGGATTTATTGGGGGTAATTGCATGAAAAAGGTGTAAGATGACATCACATGAAAAAGCAGAAGGCCTTGGGGCAAAGGCCAGCATTCTGTCCCATGGGGTCCCTGTTTGCTTCTAATGGCACAGTGGGCACTACCACAAAAGTACTGAAGGGTTAGTCCAGCCAGGTGGGCCCTCAGATAGGCATAGACTTTGAGCTAGGACTTGACCTGTCTGAGGCCTGATGCCACTCCTGTGTTGCAAAGCCAATGTCAGAGAAAGGTGGGCAGACTGTAGGCTTCTGGGAGCTGCTTCTTTTTACCAGAACCTTGGAAATAACCAGTAGGAAATGGTAACCAACAGGAGATGCCGGCTGAGTGTATCATGAAATGGTGTCTTGGAGACAGCAGCGTAGCCAGATGGGGACGGTGCAGTAAGTACTGCAGGTGCCACAACGAGCTGTGTAAGTGGCCCCTCCTGCTCACCATTGGAGCCATTTTGGGTGTTGCCATCACTGCCCGTAATGGCTCTGACAGCAAGTGGGAGGGGCCACCTACATGGCATGTTGCGGCATCTGCACTGCACCAGTCCCCCTTTGGCTACACTACTGCTTGGAGAAGGTGAAAGCAGTCATCAAATGTTGGCTTGTACAATATTTTACTATCCCTACACAGGACCTGGCAAGGACATCAGTATAAAAATTCCAACCCTGAGGAGGGTGGATGGGCAGAAAGCTCAGAAGTGATTTTAAATCATTGTTGGAGCTACCAATAGCTCCAGAGTGACTTTCTGACACCCCCCCCCAAGTTAGAGGATACTGAGATAGACGAACCAACAGCCGTCTATCTTTTGAAATAGATGAACCAACAGCCTACCTCAGTAAAAAAACAGGTTCATATGTTTGTGACCAAGACAGCCCCTTCTTATGATATTTTGCTTTTGGAATAGTTTAAGGACAGAGATTTCTTGAGTTGAGTTTTATTTCCCAGAAGCTGAGGGGTGAATACCATACACTAGATTTAAATATAGTTTAAATTACTACTGAAATGGTTAAATATTTACTTTTTAAAAGAATTAATAACTCAATAAATGGTTAAAGTAGTACCACTGTTTTTGCTTGCCTCCATCTGATTTTTCCCAAGGTAGCTTTCAAATTCCATATTCCTGAAATGCAGATTGTCAGGCATGACAGGCTGGAAGCAGCAACATAGCTAAGATGGGCAAGCAGAAGGCCACTTGTCACCAGATAGGCACACTGGGGAAAGATGAAGGAAGACGAGCACACGGTAGGCAGACACACTGAGGATGCAGATTGGAGCAGTCTGATAGCACATGGTCACACTGAAGATGAGTTGCTAAGACTTGTGCTCCAGGCAAAAGTCTGAGAACCAGGTCAAGCCTCCTTGGGCCACTTGACAACTACTGATCCACTTGCTGCAGTACCCCCTTCTGGCCAGCTGACGTGGTGGTGCCCAAGAGCAAGCCAATGGATTCCCCCTTCTAGCAGACTATAATGTTGAAAGTCAAGCACTGGGGACTAGCAACCAGCACCTTAGTTTGAAGTAGCCTACAAAACTCAAGGCAGAGAAAGCATGTGAAGTTGGGCAGAACTGCAGAAGGTGGGAAAGAAGAATTTACATTTGTGTAGTGCTTCTGAGTGTTCTAAGAACTTTGCATGTATTACCTTGAAGTAATTCTCACTATACCCCTTATAGTGGATAAGTGTTATCATTCTTATATTACAGCTGGGGATCTGAGAGCGAGTGACTTGGCTGAGGCCATTGACTGAGTTCATGGCAGAGGTGAGATTCAAACTGAGCAGTCCTGATTCACTGTGCAGTCTCCTTGCCACTGTGCTTCACCAGTTCCCTTTCAAGAGAGCTAAGTCTTGAATTCATTTCTTACTTTTGCTGTGCATTCCTGCATTTTTTAAAGATCTGCTTAGCTTTGCTGATGCTTCCATCAGACACTGGTACTGGATTAGTTCTATTGCTAATGCCATTAGGTGGAAGGGCTCTGGGAGTAGAAGGCATCTTTTCTTCCTGTTTTCATGCTCTGTTCTACATTTTTATGTGTATATAATATCTCAAAGCTTAGTCTCAGACTGCTTGTAAAATCCTAGGTCATTGAAATGGTAGTGCTCATTTGCTGTGCCCAATTTAGCACTAATAATCAGAAACTGTTGAAGAGGGATACTTTTACATAGACCATAAACTTCTCTCTCTCTCTCTCTCTCTCCCTCTCCCTGCAAAAATAATTTTCTAGAAAATGATCATGAACTCTTTTGTTTTGTGACCAAGTACTTTTAGGTTGTGCTCATTTATTTATCTTTAGGATTCTCTGGTAATGTCCTAGTCAACTCTGGGAATGGATGGTTGATTGGTTCTATCGCTGCCTCCTGGCATCCTCTGTTCTGTTCTTGTAGATGACCTTGGGACAGTCACCTAAGCTATTTCACAAGGTTGTTGTGAGATAAAAGAGGAGATTACTATGTACACCACCCTGTGCTCCCTGAAGAAAAAATAAGATACCTTCTTGCATAATTCCTCAAAACCTCTCTTCAAAACCCATCTTTTTCACACAATCTGTAGCACAGCTCCCTACACTCTTTACCCTACTACAAGCAACGGCCCAATCTGAAAGGGCCATTTACATGCTGAAACAAGCATTCTGGCAGTGGAAATGGCTTTACAGCAGTTGCAAATGCAACAGAACCAGCAAGTGAGGCCTGGTTGCTGCCACAAGTTGCAAGTGGCTGGATCTGCACAGTGATAGATAGTGGACACCTGCGAACAATGGTAAACTCGCACAGGGGCAAGAGGGTAGCTGGAAAGGGGTGGAATGGGGTGGGGTTGAGTGGAGCAGGGAGGCGACGAGGATGGGGAGGAGGGCTGATAGGACCTGGGAAGGAAGCAGGTTTGGCAGCAGCGGTCCCACCAAATCACAACCCCTGTCCTGGGTTTGATCTGCCTTCACCAGTCAATGCAGAATTGCGCCAGTAGGGCCGAATTGGCCCATGACAAATTGGCTCCTGTCGTCCCAGCGGTCTCCATGTCCAGGAGGTTGGATCAGTCAGAGAAGTGCCATTTGAGCACCGTGATTGCAGTACTGTGAAGCACCACTGGTGATCCTTATACCACTAACTGACAAGAATGGCTATAGAAGGACTATCTTATTCTGTGGTATAGTGGTTCTCAAACGTTTAGCACTGGGACCCACTTTTTAGAATGAGAATCTGTCAGGACCCACCAGAAGTGATTCATGGCTGGAAGTAACATCATCAAGCAGGAAAATTTTTAGCAATCCTAGGCTGCAATCCTACCCACACTCACCCAGGAGTAAGTCCCATTTACTATCATTGTTAAAAGCATATACATAGTAGCCTGTTAAAGTACAGATGTATACTTTTGTACCACATACAGTGGTATGCTCATACAGGGGTGCTCACACTTTTTTGACTCGAGAGCTACTTTGAAACCCAGCAAGGCCTGGAGAGCTACCAGAGTTTTTTTTACAATGTTCGCGCCATCATAACATATAACATTATGTGTACAATGTATGTTGGTGTACCTTAAGCCCCACTGAGTATACCCACACTCACCCAGGAGTAAGTCCCATTTACTATCAGTGTTAAAAGCATATACATAGTAGCCTGTTAAAGTACAGATGTATACTTTTGTACCACATACAGTCACATACCATAGTAGCATCAAGTCTAATATATTAAACATAAAATACTGAAATGAATGGGGACCTACATGAAATTGGCTCATGACCCACCTAGTGGGTCCTAACCTACAGTTTGAGAAACACTACTGTGGTAGGTTATACTGGTAATTTGAGCTACCATGAGTGGATGGGCATGTTCACCATTCAGAGTATGCTCTGTAACTTTAACTCAACACGTTCTGAAGGCCTCAATCGGAGGGCACCTCTTGTCTCACACCTGACAGGGATGCCCAGTTAGTCATGGCTCATGGCCTTTTAAACTTGAGCTTGATGTTGTATTAAGTGGATCTTTTCTTATCACAGTAATATCATCAGCCCTCCATTTTCCACAGCAGTAATCAGATTCCTTCCTTGTAATAAACTGCTCAGCCTTCGGCCTCATAACTTATGCACTCGGGAATTGAGTTACTGCCTCATGAAATAGAGGATGGCTTTATATAATTACTTAATTAAATGTTGTACTTGGTCACTGCTGCAATGCATTCAAGGTTCACCCGTGACACTTGGAAACACATGATGCTTTCCCTCGCCTTGTCTTTCGAAAGCTGTTTTTCTCGTTTTCTAACTTACTTACAGTTCAAAAGGATATGGGTATTATGCAGATAGCCAGGCACATTCTTTCTGACTTCTTTTTTGTTCGTTGATTTTTTTATATACTTAAAGCCTGTCTGATTCCCCAACAAGGTCTGAGTGGGAAACAATAAACATGATTATACCATTCTTCCAGGATTAAAAAAAAAAGAAAAATAAAAGTGACAACTCCTCAGAACATTAAATACTGTTATCACAGCAATCCTGGATATAAAGAAAGTGTTAATAGTAAGGATCAGTTTGTATAGGTAGGACCAATAATTATCCAAAACTTGCACTTTCATAACTGGAAGTTTATTGAAAAATATATTTCTAATCAAGTTTCATTGCAGACATTATCATCACCACCACTACCATCATCATTACAATGAAAAAAAAAAACTTTTTTACAAAAAGTTCATGACATGGTTGACATGGCAAAAGGAATGAAAACAGTGGCGTCTTTGTCCCAAAATGGGACCCCTCCCCCCCAAAAGACACAAGGAAAAGAACAAAGAACCAGTGAAAAAGTTTTCATGCTGAGGTTAACAGGGACAGCTGCTCTCTCTTTCTGTCTCTCTCACTGCTACATATAGGGTACAATTTAAATATAAATATTAGGTATCTCTTTGTCAGTAGCCAGCAGATCCTTAGCTCTGACAGTGCTAATACCTGTTGGAAGAGGACGTGCATAACCAGCTGTTTTGGTGATGTGTCCCTAGTGCTGGAACATCACATATGCTCACCCTAGGTGGTGACTGTGGCCTTTCCCACCCTTGCAATCCCTTGTGACATGCATAGGGCATCATCCAGATGGTCTGTGCATGCAGATTGCACTTACTGAGTGATAACATCAGATTGTTAAGTCTGGGTTCTTGATCTTAATATTTTTTTCACAGTTCCAGCATTTGAATTCTTCATATGTCGAAATGGTTCAAAAATCACATTTGAAATTTGACTTTGAGGGATACTTCAAAATAAGTCAGGTGTCTAAATGAATTTTCAGGCAATACAACTGAAGAATCAGCTTGGTGGATTCAGTATTTCTAAACCACAATACTTGCATTAATACCTGTATCTTGTAACTTCCATATTGACGTGCCCAAGGCTACCCAACCAATTAGTTTGTGGCAAAGGTGACATTTGAATCAGAGAAAGTCTTGATGTAGCACTCAGTCTCTTAGGCACACCACTCTAGACCATGCTCTGAGTGTGCATTCTTTTCAAAACCACTAACTTATACATTCCTAATAAAGGGTTGGAAAAGCTGAAAGAGAAGGATGAGAAAGAAGCAGAAGTACTTTCAAGGGGTGTATTACCACACAGTACAAAGATATCTATCACCTTGTAGGTATGATTCAGCACTGTATATTTCCAAAAAGAAAATGGAGCAACCACAATTTTCAAAGACGTCAAGTGGTGGAGCTATCACACAGCTTTTGAATTGTGAAAACAAACTTGAGGGGAAAGCTCACCTTCATAAAAGGTCCAGCAAAAAAGAGTCAAGTGATTAAAGGAAACTGCATATAAGAATACTTGCAGGACATATTTCATTGGTTTTTCTATTTTCAAATGTTGCAGTCAGATTCATCAACTTTTCTTTTCTCTTCCTTCTCAGTGTTTTACTTTTTTTGTGTGTGTTGTCATATTTCTTGATGCAGAGCTGACTGCATCCTGTATAAGATCAGGAGTGCCGTGTCTGTGCCATTGGGTAGTGGAACCCTTTGATGTGTAGGAGCTCGTCCAGCCTCCACCCATGGGGCCATGTCACATGGGTTTTTTTATTTCTTTACTAATCTATTATTAATCTATTAAACTATTTAAAGGCAATTGTGAACAACTTAGACACCTCGAAGGTTAGGCTCATGTCTTAGTTGGTGGACATGATTTTATTTGGAAAAGCTTTGGAAATAATGCTAATGATGATGATGCTAGAAATTGGGTCATCCAATGAAACTGATTGGCAGTCAACTCAAGACTAATAAAAGAATGTACTTCTTGACATCATGCAGAAATAATGTCTGGCATTCACTGCCACGTGATTTAGCCATGGCTGCTATATTTACATGCCTGTATAAGGAAATTTGTTCATAGGGGATGAAACTATCAAGGGCTACATTAGTTACAATGGTTATATGGGACTTCCAGATCTGGAGGTAGTACTCTGCTGAATAACCTGTGCTGGGGAGTAACACCAAGGGAGGGCTGTTGGGACTTCCCAGAGGCACCTGTTCTGCCCCTGCAGAAAATTGGATGCCAGGCATGATGATCCTTTGGTCTGGTCCAGCAGGGCCTTTCTTTTGTCATAATAACATTGACCCTCACTATAACTTGAAAACTTACATGAGCAGTTTAGTTCAATAAATGCATCTCACCACTCTATGGTCCTTATTACTCAGGATTGTTAACTCAGGATTAACTGATTGCAAGCCCAGGAACCGGACAGAAGGAACAGGATTCTCTGCCCATGGTTTAACCCAGTTAAATCTTTGGTCTGTCTTGCTAATGCCTGCTTGAAGTAAGGTCCTTTGGCCCCCCCTCCCAATACTCTTCTTTAGCTAATAGAGTCCAAACTGTAGCCATATTGCTTTACTGAGACTGGTTCACAGAATTCCGGCATCCAGGATCTCTCACAAGGCAGCCAAGAAATCCGTCTCAAGTGTGCTTGCCTTTCATTTTCTACTTCATTATAAGTGAGATCGCTGACCAAAGCAGCCATCTGTCTGGTTGCACATGCAATGTAAGTGTCTGCAAAAGCCCGCTGCTGCTGTCACTGTCCCAAGAGGTGTGTCCTCTGCTGCAGTTTCAGGGCAGAGGCAGCGACCATATCATAGGATTTCCACTGCGCCAGCTGAGATATCACATCCCAGTGGCAACTCTCTGGAGGCAGCAGAGGAGTCTGCTGTGAGGGTTTACAATGTGTTCAGCCAGTTATCGGGATTTATAGAGCAATTCAGGGGATGGTGACGGGGTGGCTCAGGGGATTGGTTACAGGATAGAAGCCTTTCATCTCCAGGTCATCTAACAGCTGTTGGGTGGCCTGCAATGTCTGACATGAGTGATGACCTGGGCCCCAGTGATGGAAAGGCATCACACACGTACACAAATGCACACAGAACCTACCTAGACAACTAATTGGCAGCTATGTCAGACATTGTCAGACAAGCACTCTGAGCTTCAATATATTAATATTTTCATTAAAATTAAAATTTTTCATTAAAATTTTATTAAAATAATCAAAACTATACTTTGGACAGTCAGCCTGGAACCCTGAAGAGGGCCTCTTTTCTGATGTAATCTATGCATGATCAAAGTTGCTTTCTACTGAGTCAGACCATTGAACTATCAAGAGCAATTTTACAGACTGTCTGGCAGCAGAACCTCAGTGTATCCGAGAATTTCCCAGCATTGCTCTCTGCGTCCTGCCATGAAGAGCACATCTTTTGCATGCAGAAAGTCCCTGGTGCTTGCAATTGTGAAAAAGAATCTCAGATTTCCACTGATACACATAGCTGAGTTAAATAATGCAATGTAATAGGAAGTGTAGTTTACTGGTTGAACACTGACTTAGTATGCAAAAGAGCCAAGCAGTTCCCTGGTATCTCCAGGTAGGAAGGATGCTGTTATGAAACCAGTGCTGCTATCAGGGTCTAGAGCTGCGATTTCCAGCCAGTGTGTTGTGTACACTGGTGTGCTGCAAATGGTCCGCAGGTGTGCCGTGGGAGGTTGGAGGAGGTAATTTATTAGTAGAGGATGTGAGTCTTCCACCAGCAGTGTGGCGTGCCTTGTCAATTGTCAAAAAACAGATGGTGTGCCTTGACATTTTAACACCTTGTCAGTGTGCTGTGAAATGAAAAAGATGGAAAATTCCTGGTCTGGAGCATTCTTGGGCCAAGCTTAATTCTGGGACACCCTCCCCTCCATACACCTCCTTCATACCATGAACTCATTCCTGATCACCTCCCTCTGCCCCACGCCCCTGTCTACTCTGTTCTATCAACCCTGCAGTTGACAGAACAGATCCAGATGGAACAGATGTATTCAACTGTTAGCTGGTTGCAGGACATATCTGTCCATACAAGATGGCATTGGCTTGCTAGCTTACCATTCCCTTGTCTCAGATAAGTGTAAGGTGAGACTAGAGTCCTGGTTGAAGGACATCACAAATAGATTCTGGGGAAAGTGAGACTGGAATGGAAGCTTTCACTTGTTCCTGCAAGCCTTCCATTTGCAGTCCGGCCAAAAGCCTGTGGATACAACCTCTTTGAGGTGGTATGCTGGTCTTGGGAAGAGGAATTCAGCCCTGAAGGGCTTAGTCCTCCCTTTGGTTGGCAAGAAGCCACCCCCAGGCCTACCCCCCCATGCACATCTTCATCTCTTAATGAGACCACACAGCCCATCACTAGAAAGTTTTTGCTTTCTTATGGCCATGAAACATGAAGCGCAAAGATGTTCACTCTGACCTCACACCACTCATTGCAGGGCAGCACACTGAATGGCCTTGCACATCTTTGGCTTCTCACTACCACATGATATTTATCTCAAGCATGATTGAATGTGTTGTCAGTGGCATTTCTTTCAACTGACTTCAATGTGTGTTGGCAAAGGCTAGAATCTTAGAAGGGGCTAATCCAATCTCCGTGCAGTACAAGCTGCTTATAAAGGGCTAATTTGTTCAGCTGTAATGCGACCGATATAAGCTTGTCAATTCCATTCTTGTCAATCATCCCAGGCTTTGTAGTGCTAATAAAAAAGTCTTTTTACTGTGTATCCCTTGAAGTACCTAGTGCTGAGGGGTTCCATTCTGTCCATTTTTATTGAAAAGAAAAGCCTATACAAATAACATTGAGCAATATTGACAATATTTTTGCAAACCCATTTAAAGGCATATTGGTGCTACTCCTGATATTTTTATGTATGTACTGTGTGTGATAGATTGGGGATTTTTGTCCTTTGTATGAGAAGACAAGAGCATATGAGGATATGCAATTTGAACTTTGAGCCATTACAATCCACCAGTTGGAAAAGTGTTTCCCGATGAAAAATAACCTGAAATATAAGGTGTTTTTTTAAATTTATTTTTCACATTCTCATATCACCCTTTCTCTAAGGAGCTCAAGATGGTGTCCAATGTTCCTTCCTTCATTTTGCCCTCACAACAACCCTGTGAGGTAGGTGAGGCGGAGAGATAGTGACTGGCCCAAGGTCACCCAGGAAACTTTGTGATTGTACAGGGGTTTGAACCTGGGTCTTCCAGGTCAAAGTCCAACTCCAGAACCATGACACCATCCTTTTATTCACCTCTCCAAAGCTTTGATTTCATTTTCCATGGCTGGCTTTGATTCCATGTCCTAAGCTTTATTCCACAATCACTGTAGCTTGAAAGAATGAGGATGTTGTGAATGAGGAGAAAGGACAAACAGTGGGAGCCCTTCCAAGCCCCACTCCTACTTTATGACCTCCATCTGTGTTGATGGGCGTCCTGAACAAAAGTCGTGAACCCATTCCTTTGCACTCTTGCTGTGGCTCAAAACCTTGATGTTGCATGGTTGCTAAGAGCCCAATCCTGTGCACATCTACTCAGAAGGAACTCCCATTATAGTCAATGGGGTTTACTCCCAGGTTAGGGTGGATAGAATTGCATCCTTAGAGACAGTGTTTTAAACCAGGACTTTCACACTTCAAATCTCACTTCTGCCAGGATCTCACTCTCAGTTGCGATATGTAGCTAATAATGCTTACCTTATAGCAGGACTGTCCAAATCGCACCTAGGGAGCCACATGCAATGGCATATGTGTGGCTTGCAGTAATATGTTGGCTGAGCTCCTTTTCTGCATCACAATTCATATAAAGGGTAAATAAGAATTTTTCAAGCTTTATAATTATTTACCAGGTATCAACTGAGAGTCAACTGGATTAAAATGTATGTTTAATGTTCATGCTGAGCAAATATATTTAAGAATTTAAATGCTTCTCAAATATTGCAGCTCTCAAACATCTGAAGTTTATTGTATGTGAGTCTTGCCTGAAGCAAGTTTGGCAACTCCTGCCTTATAGGATTGTTGTGACACCATCCAGATAATTCATGTGAAGCACTTTGCACACTCAGAAAACACTATACAAATGTTAAGTATTATTAACAACAAACAAATGTGATGGGCTTCAGTCTGCCAGAAGGTGCTGCAGTTTCATTGGGCTGGTTTAGGAAGGAGGTGAAGAGTCCCTTGAAAAAGATTTTAACTGGAACTCATTGAGAATGTCATTCAAATCACCCAACTGATGTCTCATTCATGTGTTCGTTGCAAGATTACAGTGGTCTTTGATCTCCCTTTCTGTATATTGCCATTACTAACAACGCTTTGAGCCATTTCCATTTTCCTCTCCTCCCCAACTGCAAGTTCTTTGTTGCTAGAGAAGGAATCATTTTTGGTCAAGAATCCTAGGAAGAGAGATGACTGGACAGGGCTTTGGAGATGCATTGAGGCCTCCTGGTGCACTGAGATGTTTACATGCTTATGGGCCTAAGATGGCCCCCTCCCACATGCATTACTTTGTCCATCATGCATGGATCATACCCGTAAGTTATTAATTCTCAGGTGCAGAGATTGATTTATGAGGGCTTTTTTTTTCTTTTTAAATCAGTGTAATTGCTACCAGTGAGGGGTCTTCACTGTGCTACTTGGAAGAGTCTCATTTGATCTCCTTAATTGCACTACCATGTCCTTGCCAGAGGGCTTATATATGCTAGAAAACTATCTTGCAGGAAAAACTAGGTCATTGCATCACATTAGTTGTAAATAACTGCTGCAACTTCTTGTAAAGTGGCTTGGCAGAGCGAATACTCCACTAAGCAACTTAACAAAAAGTGGTGATGGAGCAGGACATTTAAGACAAGTATTTTTTTGCGTGTGTGTGTGTGCGCGCGCGCGCTCACATTCCCATCCTGGGTGTGTGTGCTTGCTTGTTTGTGTGGGCAAGGGTGGGGGGGGCCAGCAAAATTTAGGAATGGGTTCAGGTGATGGTGTGCCTTGGGCCATCCTACCTTAGGCACGTCACTGCCTCTCTGCCTCATTTCCCAGCTGTACTATTGGAGTAAGAACATATTAACGCCTTATAGCAGTGGTTCTCAAACTTTTTAGAGACTCTAGAGCTGTTGCCTGATTTATAAATGCCAAAGGATGTGGCCATAATGGTGATTGGGCAGCAGTGCTCCCCCCCCCCCCCGTAGCAGCTTGGTGAACCTCAGATGCGCATAGGCTAATCTGCCTTGTCAATTTCGTGAACCACCAAAAATTGAGTCATGACCCACTGGGGAGTCCCACACCCACAGTTTGAAAATCACTGCCTTATAGGTTTACTCTAAAGATTATATCAAGGTAGTATATGTGGTGCTTTGCAACATCAAAAGATGCTATTCAAACCCTAAGTATTATGATTTCAGTTTCATTTGGAGGAGAGGGTATTACAGACTTTCAAAGTCTTTGTAATTTTTGCTTTATTTATAAATGTAATTAGAGCTGTGAGTAGGGGCAAGCAGCTTGGACCTTCTTACAAGCCTGCAGATCTGTTGTCCTCTACCAGTTTCCCAGAGGAAAGTACTCTTGTACTACAGGTACCTTCAGCTTTCTGTTTCTGTCTCTATTGCCAAACCATCCAAAACGACTTTACCTCTTCATAAGCACACATGCCTGCTCCCTCTGTCCTGGGGAGAGGGAAGTCACTTTCCCTGAGCATTGATGGCTTTTCCCTTTAGACTCAAGAGATCTTCTCCCATCATCCAACTATCAACTCCCATTAAGGCAACTTCAGTCAACTATCCAGAGTCTTTAACAAGCAATCTGCTTAAAGACCGTCTGGCCAGTAGTCCTAACCATATTTTATCTGTGTTTTTAATGTTGGGAAATATTTTATTTACATGATCTGTATATTTTTAATATTCATGCTGGAACACATGAACTTCCAGGGGAAATCAGTGCAACTCAGGCTGCAATCCTGTGCATGCTTACCTAGGAGTAAGTACCATTGAACTCGGTGCAGAGTAGTGAACTCAGTGAACTACTGCAGAGTAGACATGCATAGGCTTGTGCTGTCAAACGTTTACTGTGTAGAGAAGTGCAACCTTGAAGTTCACATGTTTGTATTTTAGTTATGAGTATTATGATTAGTCCTAAGGGTAGGGTGGAACAGGACTTTAAATATGTATCTGTGCGTCGTCCCTGTATTATCTGTGGAGAAATTTGTTGTGTGTGACAGTTCATTACCAAAAGATCTGAAATCTCCTTTCCTGGATCTGTCATATATTTAAAAGTATCCCATTTGCAGAGACAAATTAGATATTTGTGGATGCCTTTAAGTCAAATATCTAATCTGAGCAAACTGCCTTAATTCCCATCTAAAATTGATAGTTTTCCCCCCCCTTTCCTAATCAAGATGGCTAAATTGAAAACAAGAAAGTGGCTGTTCTAGTTAGATCCAATTGCTTTCTGCCGCTGGAAAATCTGAACAATAGGGAGCAATGTTTTATGTGACAAAATTTTACTGTATTTTCCCAGAGCAGCTTTAAAAAAGCAGTGGAAAAAAGGGGGAAAGGTTGCACAGCGAAGAGCCAATTGGTGGTGAAATATTGTGTTCCGGAATGACAATATTTTATTGAGATGTGAACGATCAGAAACAAATTGCATGCAAAATAATCTGGTTTGTTTCAGACTGGAATATTCATTGTATTACCAAGTCACCACAGAGTATTACTTCCAGTGTAATTTGGATTTTGACATTTGTGCCCCTGAAGTGTTTTATCACATCAGATCTCCAAGTATTTGAGCATGTAGTAATTCATTAACAAATGTGTGTATTGTTGGGCCTGATTCTAGTTCTGATTTTATACCTGCAGCCAATTCTGCCTGAATTGACTTTACCCTGGCTGTTCAGTCAGGATACAGCCTACAGGCTGTTACCTGAAATAAAATCCCTTCCTGTAGTCTTATCTGGGCATGGAATTTTGCACAAAGCCATTGAGAGGTTCAGGATTATAAGCAGCTAGAGAACTACAGAATCCTGGGGCATGTAATACAAGTAATCTAGGGCTTCAAAGGCTTAACGGCAGATATATTAAATGTCAGTTACAGAGTACACAAGATTTCAGGATGCTGAACCAACTTGAACTGTTGTTTGAGTGTATGTTTTTACTGCTGCTTTGAATTCTGCTACTGTTTTATTTGTTTATTTGTATGTTATAGCAGTTATATCCCACCATTTCCTGTCCCACAAGGGAAGCTCAAAGTGACATACAATTCAAAGCACTCAGTAAAAAACCACAGCTAATAGTACAAAAAGCATAGTAAATAGAACAATTTTAAAAAGCATGGAAAACAATGGACAGTTTAGCAACATAGGGCACAATTCTAACCAACTTTCCAGCACTGACATAGCTGTGCCAATGTGGCATCTTGCAGTGGGGAGGCAGTCAAGGGGACTGACTCAAGGTAAGGGCATGTTTGTTACCTTACCTTGGGTTGCATTGTGGCTAGGTCAGTGCTGGAAAGTTGTTTAGGATTGCGTCCACAAAGAGGTAGAACAACTATACAGGAAAAGCAACTCCTCCTCCTTGGTCAACAGCAAGGCCAAGTAAAAATGACTTGGACGTGTTCCTCGTCCAAAATGCTAGTAGAAAAGGAGCAGATCTACCCTCCAGTGCTGCGGTTCTCAAACTCTCAGGGAGTTTGAGGACCGCAGTAAGTGCCTGCATGGGAGCAGGGAAGGCATCGGGGGCAGGGAGAAGGCAGCAACGCGATCCCTAGGAAAAGGATCTCCAGTTTTTTTCCAGAAAAACTGGATGTGCCTTTCAGGTCTCCCTGGGCCTCAGAAAGCCTCCTGGTCATGTCTGGGACTCTATGGGTCCTCCTGTGGGTTTGGAACCCGCTGCAGGCCAAATCTGTGGGTTCCAAATCTGTGGATAAAGAAGACCCACTGTATACAATTTCCTATCATTCTAAACCATTTAGTTATTTGATTTTTCTCTGTAACCGCTTTGTGAAAAGTGGTATATAAATACTGTTAATAATAATAATAATAATAATAATAATAATAATAATAATAATAATAAAAAAACATGTCTAGTTTCTGTGCTGAGAGTATAAGTCAAGTCAAACATTTGAAGCGGCTTTAAATTTAGTCAGGGCACTGGTCCATCTAGGTAAGTATTATCTACACTGACTGCCAGCAGCCCTCCAGAGTTCTGGAGCGGGGTCTTTCCCAGCCCCACTTGGAGGTTGAACCTGGGACTTCTTGCATGCAAAACATGCACTGGACCACTGAGCTGCAGTCCCTTCCATCAGTTGGTAACCTGGCTGGGAAATCAAAGGAAGTGAACACAGTGCATGCAAGTGGTGCATACACCTATTCTGGATTTAATTTTTGACATTCTTCTCCGTGTAAAACATGAAGGAAGGTGGAACAGTCTCTGGGGTAGAGCCAACCCATGGAACGTTAATGGAATGGAACATGGGAAATCTGTTCCTCTCTAATTTTGCTCCTGTTCTGTCAAGTTTGTCTCTTCTAAACTGTTGCGTTTTGTTTCCACTTTAACGCTCCTAACAGCTGTTTTCCTTCAATACCTTTCAGTGGAGATTGAATTTCAAGGCCTTCTTAGGGGAAGCTGCTGAAAGCACCAGAATCCTTTGGACGCACTTCAAAGCAGCTTTAATCATTTTTCATGCACAGCTTTAAAGGAATCCTTGGATGTGTTCTTTCCTTAAAGCATAGTCACTTTCAAAGATCGCCATGTGCAATGTTCCTCTTAAAAGAGCATCAGTGGGAGACATCATGTTTCTAATTTGTACATATCCAACTGGCTGGTAGAGGTTAAGAGCAGAGTATTTTACTCTTCACTGTCTCTTTTAAAATATGGGGTGTTTTTTTTTAAGATGATGGGTACTTTTGGAATTCACTGCAAGAAGTGCAAAAGTCATCTTCAAGCAGTCTGAAACTCACCTATCATTAAAGGTAGTCAGACTTCTTGTTTGAACGACTGTGACTCATTACTGGGAGTCCCCTGGTTTAAACCCAGTTCAATGTGCCTTATATAACATGTCCATATAAACACGCAGAAATATAGGACTGGGCTACATTCTAAGGGGATTAACTACCCCAAATTGTGGATTATCACAGATCACTGCATTCCAGTCTACCACCTTACTCTTGATCACTGTGGCGAACCATTCAGTGGCGAATGCTTGTTGCCACAGCCCAAGAAATTATGGGCGGTGTTGACAGAAGGATCTTTCACTGAATTAAATTTGTTCAGGAAGGTTCGCCTTCTCTCTCCTTTCTGCCTCTGAAGGCAAAAGTGAACATGGTGTCCTTTGCCCTTAGTGTGTGTTGTTTTTTTACTTTGTGTGTTGAGAGCCAGGCTGGAGTAGTGGTTTGGGAGGTGGACTTAGACTTGGACCTGGACTTAGACCTGGATGATCCAGGTTCAAATCCCCCCTCTGCCACAAAGCTTCCTGGGTGACCTTGGGCCAGTCACTTTCTCTCAGCTTCACCTACCTCATAGGGTGGTTGTGAGGACAAGAAGGAGGGGAGGAGCAGCTGCGTAAACCACCCTGAGCTCTTTGGAGGAAGCGCGGTATAAAAATGTGAAAAAATAAAATAATAAATACTTAACAGCACCCATGATAGTGTCAGGTAGTCGAGGGTTCTGGAGTAAAATCCTGCACTAGTATCCCCATGGTACCTCCAGTCTGCTCTCTGATGGAGCAGTGGACACCACCATCTCCTACTGGAGGTTTCAGGAGTTGACCTGACCAGATGGCCCCTTAGCCAGTGCCCAACCTGTCCAATCTTTGATGCTACCCTTGCATGGGCCTACAATACAGACAGGACTGTGTCATGGGATGAGGGGGATTTCTTTGCCACATCTGGAATGAACCAGGGACACTAACAGCTGCTCTTAGCCCCAGGAAGGAAGTTGCTATGGGCATCAAAGCACCAGCTTCCCTCCCAAAGCAAATAATAGCCATAGGTCCATCTGAACCCACAATAGGGGTAAAGGATTAAATTCCCCTTCTCCCTCATGCCATGGTCCAAATCTGGTTCCTAGGTAGCAGCTACCAATTAGCAAAACTGATATATAGGTGAGCGTTGCTGAGCAACGTTCCAAGCAATGACAGCCCGCATATGCGACGGCCGCCACTGGTTCCTGTTAACCACTCCAGCCTCTGAAGCTGAGGGAAGCTGTGCTCCCCTTGCCTCTGGAGGCTTTTCTGAGCCTCACAGAGGCAGCCTGCATCTGTGTGCTGCCTCTATGAAAGACTTGGCCATTTTGGCCAAAAACACTTGACTTCCGGTGTCCCAGGAAACCGGAAGTAACTTCGTTTCACCTGAAACAGGCATTGTGAGCCTTGCAGAGGCAGTGTGTGGATGCGCACTGCCTCTGCGTGGATGCGTGCTTCCTCTGCAAGGCTCAGAAAAGCCTCTCAGAGGCTAGGGGAATGCAGCTCCCCTTGCCTTTGGAGGTTTTGCATAACGACAAGCCTCGCGTGGTGATCGGGGTACTGGTTCGCATCCCTGTCGCAAAGCGATGCACGACTGTATATTAGTTACTCCAGTTAGCAAAAGAAACCAAGATGCAAACACCAGCAACCTTAAAGTCACATCTGACTCTGAGTTGTAGCTCCCATAATTCCTGGTCATTTCTCTCATGTATTTCCTTCCTTTCCCTTCTTGAACACTTAGAAGTATTGTCAGGCCCTTTCTTCTATGGATCCTGTAACATTACATGAGCACTGGATTGCCAGTGTAAAACTGGCAATTCAATCCCTATCTGGCAAGTACCAATCCCTATCTGGCAAAACTGGCAAAACTCCAATCCCTATCTGGCAAGTACCGAGCATGCTCAGCTTGTAGTTCTTAACCCTTGCTGATCCTTGTTTGGTTGGTTCCTAGTTCCCAGCCTGGGATCGCTTCTCATCAAAGTGAAATCTCTCTTTTCAACCCCCTCCCTCTTCCACTCCCCCCTTTCGATCTCCAAACCTTCCTGCTTTCCTCCCCCTCCCCAAATAAAATGCTTCCTATTTTACCAGTCATCAGGACTCTTAAAGTTACTTCCATGCAGTTGGCAAAGGGGGGGGGGGGGAGAGAGAGAGAGAGAGAGAGAGAGAGAGAAGCACACACTTTACTTGACCAGGAGCAGAAAAAGGGTACTGTTTTCAAAGCGATTTATTAATCTTGTTGTTTGACTAAAGAGGAAAGGCTGTATTTTTAAAGTGATGAATCTTGTTATTTGAAGGGAATACTTATCAGCCATTGATGAAGTGATTGCCAGCTCAATCCTGTCCACACGTTCCTGGGAGTAAGCCCCATTGACTCTAATGGAACTTACTTCTGAGTAGACATGCATAGGCTTGAGCTGTGCATCTCCTAGTATAGGAGACAAATCAGCTTCCTAACCAAACCCTTATCAGCTCTGATATATTTTCATGGTCTATTTTTGTTTTCCCCACCAGCTGCTGGAAAAACTTAATTTCATTAAATTAATAAAGGGTTTAATCCAATCCAAGGAGAATGGGAGAAATGACTAGTTGGATTAGAGTCCACAGGGGTGTGTGTGTGTAATGTTGGTCAGACTGGTTGTTTCCAAAGTTCATTGATAAAACAACTCTATTGGTATGCTTACAAAGTTTAAAAAAATGAGTCCTCCTGGACCAGACAAAATCTACCTACTCCAGCATCCTGTCTCCAACAGTGATCAGCAGCTGATCATTTATAAAGCATGTATATTGCTGTGTATTAATAATATATTTTTAAGATCTGCATTTAATTAATGATATGATTAATATAATTAATATTAATATAGTTAATAAATATTTAATATTATATTATATTAAATATAATATTATAATATTATATTTAATATATTAAATATAGTTAATATTTCTGGCCACTTCCTGTTTAATGATGTCACTTCCAGCCCTCAGGAACATGGTGGGGAGTCATGGCCAACAGCCACGGGGGTCAAGGGAGCCACTGGCCGGAAACGTTTGAGTACCACTGGTCTAGCATGATCAACCGAAATGTTTTTGTTCCTAGAAAAATGAACCTTTTGTTGTTCTCTCATGTCACCTGTTCATAGAAATGAATGTAACAATTCCAGCATAGCTTGTTACAGATGTTAAATGTTCCTCAACGATACAGCACACACCTAAAATGGATGTCTACTGAGACAACAGAATGCAATTTTTTTCCCCTCCCTTAACCTCAGAATGCTAAAGAACTCATACATGTGGAAAATTCAGGGCATTTTCCTAATTAGCATAGCATATTATCCCACATATGACTTATGGAGTGGAAAGTAGTCTTTGCCGGTGTTTTTTGCTGTAGCAAAAGAGTTGACCGTCACAGAAAATCACCCATATTGTATATTAATATGAGTCTGCACGATGTATACCATGTGTTGTTCTTTAAAATGTCTGTGCCAGAGATGGTTCTGGAAATGTTAGCATTGCCTGGGTGGATAGCAGGATTTGGGTAATGGTGGTGGAGATGGGTGTATGGTTGCACACTCAGTTTTCAAACCAGCTGGTTGATCGCCGTCTCCCATAATAAGAGTTTCATTTCTTGGAAATGGCATGGCATTGTCATGGCAATGTCTCAACACAGTTCCGTTCACTGATCTGACAAATCACACACATCCCTGGTCTTGCACATAGAAAGGTGTGTTGTACTGACTCAGACCTGTGTTCACCTAGCTCAGTATTTTCTATTCCAGTGGTTGCCAAACTCTGTTGCAAAAAAGCCCTCTTTGTTTGAAGCAGCGCTTACCATTCTGTTGCACTGCTCTCTTTCAGTGCACCTGATCTCTACAAAATGATACTCTGGCGGTCACATCTGTAGGCTACAGCTCCAGCAGGCTTAGCACCTGAATTTCCAGGTGGATGCAACTGCGGAGAGGGTTGTGCTGTAGAGATCAGGTGGGCTGATTGTGAGCAGTGTGATGGAATGGTAAGTGCTGCTCACAGTGAGGAGGGCTTCAGTGTTGTGCCAGATCCAGTCCGCAGGCTGTAGTTTGATCAGTGCTGGTCTATTACAAGTAGCTGTCCAAGTTTTCAGAAAGGGACTATTCTCACCTAGCGATAGGAGGGATTGAACAGTGACAGGACCACAGTGACAGTTGTCCACTGTGTCCTGGACAAGTGTGTCCTGATCAAATGCATCCCGGTATTGAACATTTGTGTCCATTCTTTTTGCATCCTGGACATTTGTGTACCAAAATATGTATATTTATATTAAATGAACTTTTTAATTTTTGAAACGCAAAGGTAGGGTTAGGATTAAGGCTGGGATAAGACATATATCCTAAGTGTCTTATCCCAGCTGTAACCCTAATCCTACCTTCAGGGTTTGTTGCCCAGTTATGGTTTGTTTGTTGCCCAGTTATAATGGGATGCAAATGACTGGGATGCAAAAAAAAGAAAAAAAAGACACATGTGTCCAGGGATGCCAATTACCAGGTCCTTACAAGGACACATGACACATTTGACCAGTTCACAATGATCCAGGATCCAAATACCCTTAGAGGATTGAACCTGGGACCTTCAGTGAATATTGCACATGGTCCTCTACTGTCTGTGGCCCATCCCAAGCTACAATTCCTATTTTGTACTACATTGTGCCTAACCCTGCTGCCAGATACCCACCCATCCTTCTCCCATGACTTATGAATGGACTCCAACCCAGTGTTAGGGAGGATCTTGGTCTTGAGTATTTTGCATGAATATGTTACTTTGAAAGGAAAGTCTTTTATAATGGACCACATCCAAAGTAATGCTTTTGGGAATGGAAGTGGTCTTCATGAATGTAAGTTTCTTTGGAACACAGAAGGGGAATTCTACTTGTGCAAAACATACTTGCACAAGCAGAAGGGGCCGTTGTGTAAGTGGAATGTTCCTTCCATTCTCAAAAGGACCATGAGTGCTGCCATTCATAAAAGTGTTATTCTGGATGCAACCCCTCTAACTATTATTATTTTAGAAGTTTTGGAGAATGTATCACTGGAAGCAAATGTATCATTACTTGATATGGGCTCATAAATCTCTGATGAATGGAAATCTCATTGCTTCTGGTTCTTAAATTATCCCTAACCCCTCGGTACCAAATGTATGCGAGCAGCGGGACAAATCAGATGCTGGTAAATTTGGTGTAAATAACTTGCCCATAAATTAGCTAATCCCTAGGTACGGCACAAAGTAGATTACTGTAGTTTATTTGTGCCCCTTCTCCCCCGCACCAAGAGGAAGATCTATTAAAATGGGTGATGTTACTTCTCATAAGCTGTGTATGCATGTTTGAACTAATGATAGGGAACATTACTGTCACAAAGGTAAATTTATAACATCATTGCATTTTGAGATGTAATAGGAATTACTCTAGGATACTTTCGCCCACCCAAACAGGTAGCCCATGGCATCCATAGTGACTACTAGAGCTTGTAGCCTAAGGCAGGATCTGATTGCATGGGAAAATGAACTCCTCTTCAATTCTCAAGATACAAAGCAAATGCTTCGCAAATTGGTCACATTCCATTTAACTCATATTAATCTACATTGCATCCCCTAAGGGCAGAAAATGCCATATTTTTCTTTCTTCTTTAGGAGATATAATTTGTTTTGCTGTAAAATATACTTGAAGGTAGTATGAAATTATAACAAATAGGAAACGCATATAAACACATACCCATTCTTCCCTGTAACTTAGGCTTCTGGCTCATCTGAAAGAGTCAGGATTCCCCCCTCCCCAAGAGGCACATCTCTCCCCCCCCCTCAATAATTCTTCTGCCTAAACTGATAGATATTTCTTAAGTGACAAAGCAGATGTAGCTGGAATATATAGTCAACCTGTAGGTTTATGGCTGGAAAGGGCTTATTTATTTTTTTCCTTAGGAAAGAGAGAGTGAGGAAAGGTTAAAGTAAATGAAGAGGTTAATGCAAACCTCTTATTTGTCCTCAGTGGGTAAGAACATAAGGACAGCCCCATTGGATCAGGCCATAGGCCCATCTAGTCCAGCTTCCTGTATCTCACAGCAGCCCACCAAATGCCCCAGGGAGCAAACCAGATAACAAGAGACCTCATCCTGGTGCCCTCCCTTGCACCTGGCATTCTGACATAGCCCATTTCTAAAATCAGGAGGTTGCACATACACATCATGGCCTGTAACCCGTAATGGACTTTTCCTCCAGAAACTTGTCCAATCCCCTTTTAAAGGCGTCCAGGCCAGACGCCATCACCACATCCTGTGGCAAGGAGTTCCACAGACAACCACACGCTGAGTAAAGAAATATTTTCTTTTGTCTGTTCTAACTCTCCCAACACTCGGTTTTAGTGGATGTCCCCTGGTTCTGGTGTTATGTGAGAGTGTAAAGAGCATCTCTCTATCCACTCTGTCCATCCCCTGCATAATTTTATATGTCTCAATCACGTCACCCCTCAGGTGCCTCTTTTCTAGGCTGAAGAGGCCCAAACGCCATAGCTTTTTCTCATAAGGAAGGTGCCCCAGCCCTGTAATCATCTTAGTTGCTCTCTTTTACACCTTTTCCATTTCCACTATGTCTTTTTTGAGATGCGGCGACCAGAACTGGACACAATACTCTAGGTGTGGCCTTACCATCGATTTGTACAATGGCATTATAATATTAGCTGTTTTGTTCTCAATACCTTTTCTAACGATCCCAAGCTTAATCTAGCCATTTGCACAAAGAGACAAAGACATGCACTAGTACATACAGGAGCCATGTCTGATACATTTTGAACACTTCTGTGTCCTGCTTTATTTTTATTTGCACCCATACAAAATGGTTTGGACAGCAGAAACTTCCTTCATATGTAGAGGAACACTGAACTTGGTATGTCTGCTGCATGCATGTTATGAGCGGTGGATTCAGCCCAGGGGTCAAAAACCATATGAGGGTATCCCCATTGCATGCTCACCCATGCTTTTGAGAGCAAATCCATGTATCAGTTTCCTCTTCCCATCATGCCTAGGAACTGGGAAGGACACAAGTCCTCCTTTGTGCCACTCCCTACAGCTACATCAACAGCAAGCAGTGAATGAGAACCATCTTGCCCATTTTTCAGGTAATCACCTCACACCATCTGCCACTGTCACAAGCCCAACCAGATTGCCTTGAGGCAGGGCCCATAGGGCCCAGGCAGGAAGCCTCTCTCAGAGGTTCTTCCATCATTGCAGGGCCTGTATGTGATGCTCCTGTTGGTTAAGGGCATCCTTGAGGCCCAAGGAGGAGATGCTGTGGGATTCTCTTGGCTAAGAGGCTCAAGTCAATCAAGCAGCAGTCCTTCTCCTGACCTGTCCATCGACCAAATATCTTCCTCCCAAAGGCTCCTGTAGTGATCTGGAGCATCTGAAATAAAGCCCATTGACTGGGGGTGGGAAAGAAAAGGGAAAGACAGTGGGAGGAATAGGAGCAGCACCATCATCAGCAGTGGTGGCAGCTCCTATTCCTCCCACTCCCTGCCCCCATCAGTGAGTGGGATAGGATGGTCACAGTGGTGGCTCCTCTTCCTCCCTCCCTCTGTTACTGCTGAGTGCCATTGGGAAGGAACTTTTTGCCCACAGCCCTCCTTGCCGAGCTTGGGGGGCACAATGGAGCAGTTCATGGGGGGGGGCCTTTACAGGGTTTTGCCCCAAGACCTCCCACAACCTGGTACTGGTCATCTGCAACAAAGTTTGAACCATTTGTGTGGATACAATATTCTGGCTTTTGCTATAAGCACCTGTTATTTTTGCAGTCATTGTATCAGGAATGAGAGAACCAGGCGATCTCAGTTAACTTTCAAGTTGATCAGCAAGGTTGGATCTATTCTAGTGTTGCAGTTTGGAGCTAATCTTCCAAGAGAAGACAGAGCCAAATGTATTGTAGGCCTGGATTTCCCATCCAAAAATCTGGAGAGCTGCAGATAATATAGCAACAAAGAGCTCTATGTATTTACATTCACATTCATTCTTTAACTGCTCCGCTAGAATAAGTGTGACATTTTTAAGTGGGCCATATGAGAACACTTAGAACCAACAGTCTCTCCACTTCCAGAACTTATTTCAGGTAAAGAAATACAAGGACAAGATTTCATCACCTGCTACCAAGCCCCTTTTGGACGAAACGCTCAGTGCAAACAAAAATGGAGACAGAGCAGACCTTGTTGTCCTCCTGGAGCTCTGCTCATGTCACAGCCTGTCCACATCTGTGTTTATGAAGGGAAATGTCATAACATTGCTAATCAATAAGAAGAGTGATAGGGTCATTTGTCAAAGACAAGCCAGCATTGCAGCTGTTGTCACCACCCTCTCTTTCTCTTGCGCAGTGAGAAACCTGGGGGATGGTCCGCTGATTTGCCTTTGGCCCAGCTGCTCAGGGGCTCTGGCCAGCAGGCAGCTATTGTATGAGAAAATAGCCACGATCCACTTCACTCATGCTCTCCCTGGCTTAGCAGCAGTGGATGAGGATAAGGTAGCAGGAGCCTAGCAGGAAGTATAGAGTTTCTAACAAAGGGATGTCAAGGACACCAAACATCCTGCAAAGGGCTAGCAAAAAATGGTCCTTGACACAGGCGAAGCCTGTTAACCTTTAAACACAAGATCATTGTTGTGTATGTGTTGCCAATGCACTGGAGATGTTCCATGCTGCTCTGTTGATGAGGAGTTGAGCTTTGAGAGCTCCAGTAAGTTTCATGAAGGCTTTTGTCTTTATGTCCCTCTTAAGACCCCAGCAAGCAATACAGGTTGAGCCTCATTATTCTCCTGGGTTCCATTCCAAGCACTCATGTGGATGTCAAAAAAACACACTATAGCAAATCAATTTAAAAAACAAAGTTTCTTTGCTCCAGTGATTTAAAAACAGCCTTGCTGACCTTTGTGATGTTAAAATAGAGTCATTAAGAGAACAATCCAACAATCAGTCTCTCTCAAGGTGCTTAGAAATGCTTCACTCTGACCCCTCCCTTCACCAATGCAAAGTATCTTTCTTTCACATGTTCAGGGGGAAGGGAGGGGTTGCCTGGAGAGAGAAAGATTGATGGATTGTCAGCCAGCTGCTCCCCCCCTCTCATTAAGGAGGCTATTGTTAAAGGACTGTTCAGTTTTTTAAACTGATTTAAAGGGTTTTTCCCCTTCTCCAGGGATCAGCACATTCCCTCTCATTTGCAGTGGCCATTTGTGTTGAGTCAAATCCGTGTATAAAAAATCCATGTATAAATAGGCTGGACCTGTACTAGGTAGGTTTAGTCCTCAACCCGCACATCTAGCCTTCTTATAGTACCTATGGAGAGCTATCCTATTGAAACAGTTTCTCCTAATAATATGGATAGTCAGGCATGTGAACTGTTTGCATGGAGATAAACATTTCAACATAATTTTTCAAGTTAGGGTTCATTCATTTGCCTGTCCATGCAAAAGAACCTATTATGTTTTGCTCAACAAGGCGACTTCCAGAGAAAGATCCCTGTGATGTTCCCCACTAGTGAGGGGCAATTACCATTATGCTGATGCTACGGGAGCCCCCCCCCCCTGCTTTTTTAATCTGTCTCTTATACAAAAGAAAGTTAATGCCAGAAAGTAAGCACTTCCTGCCACTGTGTATATTTAAAAGTGACTATAAAATGCTCTAGCCTTAATTGCAACAGTATCTGATTGTTTCATTCATTCATTCATTTTAATATTTGTAGGGCACTTTTCTACTTAGAAAATCCTTCACCTTTCATTGTTTCACTGTTTTACAATGAAAAACACATTAAAATAATAAGAATAATAAAGTAAGATCAAATAGCCAATCATAATACAACAGCAGCTGCAACAGACATTATACATACCACAGGGGGATAAATAATTCAGCCCTGGCCAAATTTCTGATGGGAAAAGGTCTTAAAAGACCTTATGGGGGAGCAGGAAGGCTTCCAATTGGAGAGAAATCCTGAGCCTCACCACTGAAAAGGCCATGTCACATGTCACCATTGGTAGCAATTCCAACAACAGCAGAATATGGGGCAAGGCCTCTGCTGGGTTGTTGCAGAACCCTGAGAGACAGCCCATTAGCTGATGGGAAGAATGGAATAGAAACTTCTGTGCAAGTTTGATTCAAATATTGAGATAAGAAAATACAGAGTCACTGCACAACTCTGCATTTGCATATACTTCTATATGCAACTTGTATAGGAGCTCCTGGGGTTGGGTCCATTCTGGGTGGACTTGCACATGAGGATGAGACCTTGCCTAACAAGATCCAACATCACCTTTGTCTCAAATGCTCATGTAAATCAGTCCAGAGTATGACCTATGAGAACCTCCCACCATGATCCTTTGTTTGGAACTGCAGAACATAGAGCTCCAGTCTGCAGGTGTGCTGTAGAACTGGCTTCAAAGTTGTGGCTTCTGGCCACAGAGGCCAGAGGTCTTTGTAGGTGATTTACCCTTGCATAGAATATACCCTGTTGGCCACAGAGGCCAGGGGTCTTTGTAGGTGATTTACCCTTGCATAGAATATACCCTGTTGGCATAGAAGCAATTATCACTCAGCTACCAAACATATTTACAGGAAAGTGATTTTCACGGAGAGAGCTTAGCTCAATAGGTGTGGTTATCACAGCCCCCGCTCACTGTAATTAAGCTGGAAGTGAAAGAATGTTGGATAAGGCATTCCAATGCCCCCGGCGTTGATATAAGTAGTACCTATTCTATAAAAAGGCTCAAGAAACATGATAACCAACAGATGAGTACTGAGACAACACATTTATGTGCCTAGCTCAGTTTATTTTCGGTAGCACAGACGTACAAGTCCAAAGGGTACGTGCTCCTTCACCAAGAAGTAAGTGCTCCCATTATAAACTGATTGAAAATGACATTTATAATATGCCATTAAGAAATTTGATTAATCACATCAATCAGTCAACCAATGCTTTTAGCTCTCAATTGCCCTCAGTGTGTTTAGTAGCATTAGGAAAAAATCTTACACGTATTTGCCAGATGATTTCTTTGTGAAGAGACAATTCTCAAATTTTGTGAATTCAGAAATAGGACTGGTTTATCTAGGGGGTGAGGTGTGGTGGGCTGCCTCAGGCCATGGGTGGACACAGACAGACCATTGGCCTGCAACCATCAACCATCAACCACCTGAGACAGATCCATGACTATCAGCCACCTCCTTGCGCCTTTGTTTGGTGCTAGGTGCTCATAAGATGAGGGTGCTAACAGTTGTATTGTGTGGTGCCATGCTGTCCAACCAACCCATCTTTAACCATATTATCTGCCTCTAGATCAGTGGTTCTCAAACTTTTTTTTAACACTGGGACCCACTTTTTAGAATGATAAACTGTTGGGACCCACTGGAAGTGATGTCATTAGTCTGGAATTGATGTCATGGCCAGAAGTTACATCATCAAGCAGGAAATTTTTTCACACCCCCAGATGACAAAATCAAATCAATTCAATAAATTAAAAGTTTGCAATATGTATAAGTTTAAAATTTTTATTTAAAATAAAGAAGAACCCTACTAACCTTTCTAAGCAATTAAAAAAAAATTCTCCAAATATCCCAAACGCTGCAATCTATTCACATTTATCCAACAGTAAGCCCCAATGACTAGCATTATTAAAAGCTCATACATAGTAGCCTGTTAAAAGCACAGATCTGCAACATTTCCCCAAATGTAGTCACATACCATGGTAGTATAATGTCTAATATATTAAAAATAAAATACACATTGAAATGAATTGGAGACCCACCTGAAATTGGCTTGTAACACACCTAGTGGCTCCTGACCCACAGTTTGAGAAACACAGCTCTAGATCCTTGTTTTGGCCAAGTCATTTGTATCAGACCCCCAAGGCCCTGACAATGAGGTTTGACAATGAGTTTTAGGCTAACCCGCCCTGCCTCTTCCAGGTTAAGAGAGCTCACCGAGTAGGCCCCCCAAATCTGGAGCTGACACTTGTCATTTTCGGCAATTTCCTGCTTTGTGGATTACAGTGGGGGCAGGTTTTGTTACATCTCTTGTTTTTATGCATAACTACAGAGTGTGCATTTTCCTTTATGTTCAAAACCAAGGCAGTGCAACCCCTGTTAATGTGTTCCTGATATTGTATCTGCACAAAATCCTGTATTTTGGTGTTATTAGTATATCGATTTGGAAGGAAGACACAGATGAGACTTAAAATAACTACCTGTCTAAAAAGCAAAGAGTAGTAGAGTGAATAATTGTGGAAAAGTTGATTGGGGGCTTTGAAAGAAATAAACAGCAGAAAAACGTAAAAAGGAAGCAATTCTAAGTCTATTAAACTGTGGTTTTATAACCATTATTACTGATGCTGTGTTTGCAAAAGCCTTTCTTTGAAAGCCCTTGATAGCCATTGTCTTCCATATTTAATGAAAATGGGATCAAAGTACAATAAAAAGCTATGAACTGGGATGTTTGTATCTTTCCCTCTCTTAATTTCACTCCATGGAAGTGAATTGTATTATTGTGATCGTTCATTTGATTCCTTCTTTTTTAATCAGCTTGCGTAATACATTTCAAACCAGGTCTGGCAATGATTTCTCAATCACTTAGAGAGGTCATTCAATGACAATACCTGAATGATCATCTCATCACTGTCTTTGAAGGGAATCTTTGCTTCTTTTGATCTCAGGGGCCTCAAAATGAGAAAGGAAGCCTATCTCTAAATTGCAACAGCATGCAACCTTAGAGCTATATGGGAAGGGCAAGAAGGGAAAGGGGAAGGAGCAGACCTTGGAGGAGAAGAACTGTGGCAGAAAAAAAGAACGAAGAATGCAGAATGAAATCTACCGATGCTTCAGCACATTCTCTTTTAACTATTTATATTATTATTTTCAGATTGTGAGCCCTTTGGGGACAGGGAGCCATTTACTGATTTATTTTGCTGTATAAATTGCATTGTAAGCTACTTTTTGTTGAAAAGCGGTATATAAATATTCCTAATAGTAATAATTCTTAATAATTTACTATTTGCATAGTGCCGACATTGTGCGTTTCCCAAGGTCTTCATGGGAAAAGTGGATTTTGAAGAGGGATTTGAAGGAACTAGGAGAAGTGGTATTGTGCAGGATCTGAGCAGGGCCATCTTCAGGTTGAAGGGACCCTCAGCAAAGTGCTTTCAGGAACACCCTTATGTTGGTGGTAACTTACCTTAGTGGCAACGGTGGTACCCAGTTCCTATCCCCTGGCATGCTATAGCATGCAGGAGCAGCAAGTAGGTACCTGCTATGAGGGACGGGATCGGGAGACCTGTGAGAGGTAAGAGAAAATACTTTCCCCTTACCTCTGAGAAAACATATTCCCCTTATTGTATTGGCAACCTTCAGTCTCGAAAGACTATGGTATCGCGCTCTGAAAGGTGGTTCTGTCACAGCGTCTAGTGTGGCTGAAAAGGCCAATCCGGGAGTGACAATCCCTTCCACACCGGGAGCAAGTGCAGTCTGTCCCTGGTCTGTCTCCCTGGCTATGGGCCTTCCTTCTTTGCCTCTTAGCCTCAGACTGTTGGCAAAGTGTCTCCCCTTACCTTTTCCCCATACCTTTTCCCCTTACCTTTTCCCCTTACCTTTTCCCCTTACCTTTTCCCCATACCTAAGGAGAAAATATTTTCCCCTTGCCTCAGCTACTATATAACTGGTATAAATCTGAGAAAGGTCAGAGGGCAGGTAGGCCAAAAAATGGGGAATTAGGATCCAACATACACAACTTCCACTAGATCTCTTTCCCCGGTTCCTCCCCTGTTACCCTCTCCCTGCCTACAGCCCATCCCCAGTGCCAATGTACCTCCTCCAGCAGTCTGTGGTGCAATTGGTGTGGTCACCATTGTTGGGAACTTGAGTCAGTGACTCAGCAACTTGTGAGTCACGCGCGTGAGCAGTCTGGTATTTTTGTTGGCTGAGGGAGAGCAAGCGGCAGAGCCCAAGGGGGTTCTTGCCTTACAGTTGGCTGCAAAAGCCAGAGAGGCAGGAGAAAACTCTTTTGCCGATTCTGCTTTCCAACCTCGTGGCTTCTTGCCTCTGTTGTTACTTGGGGGAGCAAGCCTCATTGAATGACTGGCTACAGTGGGCCTATTTCTGAGTAGGGCTGCAAAGAATTGAGTTGTCCTGGGAAGCCTTGCAGCTGCTGCTCATGACCCTCTTCGTCCCTCTTGCCACTTCTGTCCTGGCTCTCTCACTCCCTCCCACCCCTCCTGCTCTTTTTACAGATGGATGGGGACAGCAGGGGAGTGTTCAAAGAGAACTCTGACACACACACACAGAGCCCAGCAGCAGCCCCATTTTTTCCATGGCAGCCTTTTTAAAGGGGGTATGCGACTTGACTCAAGTCCATTAGAGTCACTAAAGGGTGACTTGGAGGCTCGGAAAGTTCCGCAGGTAAGACTTGTTTTCAAGTTGAGTCAGGGGGCTGTGATTCAGCAACTCGAGTCAAAACATGCTGGATTTTCCCAACACTGGTGGTCATCAGCTATGTGTGCAAGAAGCCCCATTGTATGCGTTGTCACTATGCCAACAGAAGGGTCTGATGGAATGTTAGTTTGGTCAGTGGAAGTCACCCATACCCTATACCTTTTTTTTACTGTCACTTTCCATCACTGCTGCAGACAGTGGTGGCACACTGCCATTATGCTTCCTAAAATAGCACCATTGGCATAGTGGTGGCCTCCACAGATTCGACCTAATGCTAAGAATGTATTTATTTCTTCTCCACAATGAACACTGAAGTTAAATATGTATTGCTCAAACTGATTATATATGACAGGTTTAAATACTTTGACGGGATAATAATGTATGACTTTCCATGGCTCTCTGCGTGGCATTCCAGACTCCTTCACATCTCTCCTCTTGGGCAGTTATAGATGTCACTTTGCATTCTTTCTTTGGAAGAACTGCATGCTGGAAAACATTTGCCTCATGTGAAACAGCAGAAATGTTAAGTGGAAACAGGCTCTTCATTGTACAGGCTCTTTATTATTATTGTTTTTTAACCTTTTTATATTTCACTGAATGTAACTTGGGCTGTGAGCTGATGCTCATGTACCTGGGATTTATGGCACAATCCTACCCCCCCCCAGTCCATAACATGCAACAGTACCAACAGAATGCACATTTATGTGCTTTATGACCCAATCCTATTTGTACGATACAATGGTGGTGGATCTTATGATCCACTATCATATTACATGGAACACTGGTGCTCTGCTGTTCCACAGAGAGCTGCTGCCAGTACAAGGCCCAGAAGGCCACATGCAGGTGACAGCATTTTGCAGATTGGCTGGCACTGCACGTAAGTTGGTGGGGAACAGATTGGGGTAAATTTGGATGGGGAGTGGACCAGGCTGGGAGTAGTTTGGGGCAGGAGGGGGTAGATCTCAGCAGCAATGTGGCACATACCAAAACTTAAGCCCCCTGCCCAGGCTTTCCCCAGAGGCTCCTCCGACTTACACCAGCCAAAGAGATGGTGTAGGACTCAGGGCACCCATTAGAAATCAGGCAGTCTACAGAACGGCTGCCTGGTCCGTTCCCAGCTCATAGCATGCAGTGCATGTGTGTTGGTAGCTCTGAATGCTGCAGGCCAGCCCTGGATAAGATTGGGCCATTAGTTACCTCCATATACATTCTTGGTTTTATTATTATTTTTAAAAAATAATTTTAAAATGATGTCCTTTCTGTTGATCATGACTGTCTTGTGCCCTCAAAAGCAAAAGGAACAGCTTCGAAAGCAACTATTCCAATATCCCGGTAGATATAATTAGACAAGACAGTAATGGACAAGCAGAGGAGCTGGTGTCATGCAGGCAATTTTATAGCTACTTAGCTGCAAAAATAATGCCCAGCCATAAGGTGGGAGTGAGCATTAACACTGATCTTTTGTCTCCATTTCCCCCTTTGTTTTACATTTAGTATAATAGGCTGCAACAAACCCTGAGAGCCAAAATTTAAATCAGTTACCGGTACATCCATAAAATGCATAATATATTTTTGACAAGAATGGCCTTGAAATAATGTATATTATAAAACATTTACAGAGAATTAGATGATAGACTTGGAAATCTAATCTCGCCTCATACCTCAGGTGAAGTCATCATTTAATAAGCCATTATGAAATCGACTTTAAAGAAATGTGTGGGCAAATTCTCTTTGTACTGAACATGTTCCTGTGCGCATACAGTAGTGGTTCACCCAGATACTGTATGAAAAGCACTAGTTTGGAATGAGATGTAAAGGAAAAGATAGTCACAAAGGTTATGGGAAGAAGACCTAAAAAGCCCTGCCGGAATCTCAGGCCCACATCAAACATCACAGGCAATAGAAAGTTCTCTATGCCTATTTCACCCAGAGCTGGTCGCGCCACTTCCCCAAGTGCCCTGGGTTACATTTTAATCCAAAGGCATCACATTCTCACTCTTTAAATAGATGATCAATCAGAGAGGCCACTCTTGGGTTCACTTACACTCCACATAGCTGCAGTCTGCTGTTCAGTACCTTTGACCTGACCTTTGAACAGCCGAAAGCAAAGACGGCCAGGGCAGAGTACAGGAATAAAAGCATCCCCACAAAAAGCCCCATGAAACATTTTCATGACAATGGGGACCTTTTCATAAAATGTTGGCTACACATTGCAAGCAAAGGTTTAACCATGGATTAAAGTTATCCAGTTTTTAAGCCGATTCCGGGGGTGTGGGAGGGAATACACCACACAAAAAGCTATCCGACTATTTGATTTTGACAATTAAATTAGCGACAAAGACACATAATACTGGTTTGTTTTCTTTCTTTAAACACAACTGCAACTTCTTACTTTAGGCCATGTTTAAAGGAGGTATTCTTGAAGTTAGACTGCAGATGCTAAATGCATGGCGTCCGCATGAAAATAGGAGGTAATTCAACCAGATGTATCTTAGGTAGGCTGATTCAATCAGCACGCTGAAATGAATGCATTGTTCACATCTGGCCTCTGTTTGTTATTTGAGTGGCTTCCTGGTTGTTAAAATACCTGTTTGCCAATTATTTCATTTGTCTTAGTTTATCAGGTTGCTGGCTGAAATTACATGACGGAAACACTTCAAACAAACTTGGATCCAAGTCTTTACCTTGTCTCCAATTTCTATGGATATTTTAAAAAAACTGTAGCACCGTTGTTGGCATCAGTTCCAAATAAAATAATGATAACACACTAAAAAAGCTCACCCACCTTAAATACAAGTATTCCTGTGCCTGTATAATGCAACCATGAAAACTAGATGGTTGATATTTGCCCACTCTCACCGCCAAGCCACCCAGTGCTTGCCCTGCCCCCCACCCTGATCCTCCCCACAACTGCCCATGAACTGCCCCAGCACCACTATACCTGCTTGGGTTCAGAATCTGGAATCCACTGGTGGATATGTGGTTCATCCAGCCATTTGCACCAGCAGCTACAGAGCACACAACAGTGGCATGCCTTTTGTGTCACTTCACCCCAGCACTGTCTGTTCTAGTGGCTGTCTGCTGGTATTCATTTGCATCTTTTTAGATTGTGAGCCCTTTTGGGACAGGGAGCCATTTAGTTATTTGATTTTTCTCTGTAAACCGCTTTGTGAACTTTTAGTTGAAAAGCGGTATATAAATACTGTTAATAATAATATAATATAATAATAATAACAACAGAATTTATGACAGCAGATTGCAAGATCCACTGCCGTGGGCCCTGCATGGAATTGGGCCACCCTGCTGCAATCCAGTACACAGTTCCCTGGGAGAAAGACTAATTGAATTTAATGGGACTTCCTTCTGAGTTGACATGCATAGGATTGTGCTGTAACAAGGCTTCCTCTTGGGAAGTTATAAAAACCTGAAACACTTTTGAGCAGAGTTAATAATGTGTGAGAAAAAAATTAGCATGCACACAACTGCTCCATCATATCACCACTGCTGCCTGAAAAACACTATCAGTCTCCAGGCTAGCAGTCTTCTGTCTGCAAGGAAAGAAGATGCCCTAAGAATCACCATTTATTACCAGGCAAGACATGCCAGTGCTGGAACGGTTTTTCAGTTTGTAGTGACTTTAAGTATCAGTTGACCTTGGATGGTGACTCTTTGGCAAGCCACCTTGATGAAATCAATATTTCTTTTATCAAATGCAATTGAAACCTTAATGTATCAGCCATACCACATCTGGCTGATATCTGTAACATATGCATGCAATCAAAACAGCTATCTCTCTCTTCAAAGCTTTACCAACCCAGCAACACTGGTATAACATTTTGTACTGTGATGTTGCCAGGGCTCAGGTGTCAGTAGACTCAAGAATGTACTTGGACCAAATCTTGGATCACTTCACTTCTTATGAACATTTTCCTGCATTTGTGTAGGAAATAGCATGTACACCAATGTGCAGGTCATGATATGGGAGACCATGCGCTGAGGAGCCATGGTGTCTAAGTGAAATGCATAAATTCTAATCACCAGGTGAGGTGATCTGCAGATAGCTGCCAAGACTTTCCTACATGGAAGTTACTTCCATTTGATGAGGACCTTAGGCTCAAGTCATGAGCGGAATCTCTAGAATACTGTTGCAAGACATGTTGTTGGTTTAAACAGATCTGGATGCTTTGCACTGGGGAACAGGACAATAGTCCTTTCTAGCAAGCCAAGGAAACAGAAGAACTGACTCCAGTTTGTCAACTCTCTTCACTAGCCATCAGCATTACAGTTCCCATACCTCCACAGTTTGATTCTCAAATCAATAAGTTTGATTTGAACTTTGCCAGTAAATCTAGAACTTCCTGGTCAAGAGATCTTTCAACAAATCATAGCATCCTTGTGTGGGGGGCCACAAGGTCACTGGTCATGGGTATAGGAGACAATGCAGCTGAAACTGCCAAGAGGGAGTGAGTGACTTGGCGATCAGGGGTTGGGAGTGAAAGGTGATTTCCGTACAATAACATTCCATTGGAAGGTCTCCTAGCATCTTCTTGTCATCTCATTGCAGTCTTTAACGCTAATATCACCAGGTTACTGGGGCGCCTATATACCATTAAAAAAAAACCATAGTATTACGTTTGTCACACCCATCAGTATGAAATTGCATGGCAAGAATCACGTATGCAAAAGAAGTTTCAAAACACTTGTCATTCAGCTAGAGCTATATATTTGCGAATCTTTTCTTTAATGGCTGCATACATAAACACTTAATTGGATCCAATAAAAGCAGGTGCCTTTAGCAAACAGTTCAAAGCAAGAGGGTTTCAAGGGAACAAAAGAAAAGCTCTCATCAACTTATGCCAAAATGAAAATAAGTTAGTAGACATTTGAATATTAAATACAGGATGACACTTTTAAAAGCTACTGAGAAATCCATATTAGGACCCTCCATCCATAGACATCTATTTCTGAGCATCAATATGCTGTCAATAATTATTGCTGAAAATTTCTGGGAGCGGAGAGCTTCACTTGTGGCCACAATGGTGACATGAATTACCCAGAATCAATACGATTAAAGTCAATACAAATAAGATTTGTATCTACATACAAATAAGAGCAGTAATTTGGCAAATTAAATCTGTATTTCTACACCTAAAGGGGAGGCCCCTGGGCACTATGCAAGGGTATGATTGCAATGATTGTGTAAGGAGATAACATGTACTTTACATCATCTTTAATTTTTTTTTTATTGAACGCTCTTAGCTGTAAAGAACATTGCACTGTACAAAAAACTTTCTTGCAGTTATCTGATCTTGTGGGTTCAGTTTAGTTTTCTATGGCTATCAGGAGTCCTGTTTCTTGCTGGCTTATTTTCCCCTACTAATTATATGTGCCTTTTAAACAGCAGTCTACATTTTATGTAAACACATATCCTCCAGAAATGAATGAATAATCCGAGAGACTCTAAAATCTTGGGCAATCAGAAAAATATAGAGGATTTGACTTCTCGAGTGGAGCCAAATATTAAACAAACAAACAAGCACCCAAAACTGTACAACTTGTCGCCCATTAAAAACAACAGCACTGCTCTAATTTGGCAAATGTGGGTCATATTTCTGTATAAACAATATTAAGTATATGGTTTGTCACATATTTCTTTTAACTTTTAAGTGCAATGAACAATGAATGACATGACAACAAATGACACTTGCTCGATTCTGAAAGAAAGAAAGAAAGAAAGAAAGAAAGAACCCAAACAGTTGTTCATTGTATCACAATCTCATCCCTTTCTTTGTTAACCCTTCAGACTTCTCTCTTTCACCAAGGGCTTGACTGATTTTTCGTTCCAGCTTTACAAAGTTATTTCAACCATTCATATTCTCCTACTAACTGTACAAGTGCACCAAAAGCATGTTTTGGTAAAAATAGCAGTGATATGAACATTTTAAGGACATAGGACACAATTCAGCAAATAAAGGTGTCTGGATAAACATTCAGATAAACTAATAGGAAATCTCTTAGTTGAAGCCAAGACAGTTCTTGCAGGACTCTGAAAGAGTGAGGTACTGCCTCACTGGCAGTCTGTAAGTGAATGATTGCTGGAAGCAGGAGACATGGTTGAAACGGCCAAACTCATGGATTTGGTACGCCAAAGCAATAAACGGTCTTGGTATTGTATAGGCCAGCCATTTTCAGCCACTGTGCCGTGGCACATTGGTGTGCTGTAAATGGTCCCCAGGTGTGCCGCAGGAATTTGGGAGAGGGTCATTTATTAGTAGGGCCATTGGGGATGTGAGCCCCCATTGGCAGCACAGTGTGCCTTATCAATTGTTAAAAAACTGGTGGTGTGCCTTGACCATTTTAGTGTCTTGCCAGTGTGCTATGAGATGTAACAGGTTGAAAATCACTGGTATAGGCAGTATTTTTCAACCAGTGGTACTAGAACTACTGGTGCTACTGGGTAGTATGTGGCCTCACTGTCACAGGGATTGACTGCATGACATTGCTCTTCGGCACTGCTAAGACACTGCTTGGCCTAATATAACTAGAAGAGGGGTGATATGTACTGGCAGCAAGAGTTTGTTGTGCACTGGCCAAGTTCTTCAAAAGAGGCGTTGGTTGGCAGTTACGAACCTGGTCCCTGTGCCACCCCCAGGCACAGGACCGCAGCAGGTCACCTCCCCAAGGATACTTACCCAGCCATAATGGAGCCTTGCGCAACATTCCTGAGTGCTCCGCAGGCCTCAGAAAGCTTTTGAAATTCCCACAGATGCAGAGTGGGGCTTCGCCTGCCTGCGGAATGTCTCTGGAGGCCAGGTGGAGGTGGCATCGGTGGTGTAGCACCTGGGGCTTTTTCTCCCCTGACCACCCCAGGACCACTACTCTTTTACTTGGGAAGAAGACTACAGAGCCGGGGAAAGATCAGGACACAGCAGCAACTGCAAATGCTTTTTCTTTGCTGCACTTTGACAACTTGGGTCAAAGCAAGCACCACTTCTTCACTCTGCATTCTTCTCTGGTGGCAGTGATACTAATGGCAGAGGTGGTACTTGGAAAAGTGGTACCTGCAAGTAGGTCAATGAGGTCAGTTGAACCCCTCACCTCAAGCAATGGGCTGGGGAGGGAGGTGATAAACTGCCTGACTGCCCCGTGCTCTTCTAGTGTACAGAGAGGGTGGGGAGAGCTTATCTCCTCCTGCTCCAACTCCACCCCCCCCACAGCTACTTCTGGTAAAGTGGCCACAGAGAGACTTTTGGAAGTGAAGCAGTTCTGTTCCCAGGATTCTCTTGGCTGAGGCCACAATCCTACAGTTGTCTGAGAGTAAGTCCCATTGAACACAGTGGGGCTTTCTTCTGAGTAGACATGCATAGGGTTGCATTCTGAGCTGCTTTAGAAAAGTGGCAGTGGAGCCAGTAGAACAAAACAGTGTCTCCTGCATGTTGCTGCCCGAAATGGCTCCATTGGTGAGTGGGAAGAGCTGCTTACATGGTGCATTGCAGTACTTATTGTTCACCCTCCAGCTATGCTCTTGAGTGGAGCAGAAGCAGGAGGACAAAGATGATAAGATGTGTTTTGGCCATCGCGGGACGGTGAAATTTTGGGGTAGGTTAAGGTAGCAGATGGGCTTGGACCACCCCTGCCTGCAGTGATGTTTTCAGAAAAATGTTACATGCAAAAGCATAAACTAAAAACAGGTTGGGGAGTCCTGGTATATTGGAATACCTTTTCTAACTTTGTGGCATTGGGTGGGAATATTTTTCTTTAGGCTGCTCTGAAAATTATCTTTGAATAGATATGATTTAATAAAATAAAACTAAATTCATGCTTTGGAAATGAAGCATTTATTAAAAACAAAAAAAAAAAAACAAAACCAGAGTAGATCTTCACAACAAGAATTAAAAGCCTGATTACTTGTTATTCAAAATTCATCAGGTCTATTAAAAATTAAAAATGGGACCATTTATCTTGCATCAATTGTATAAATAAATGCCTTTTTGTCAACTCCTTGGTGTCATTTAAAATGCTCCCTGAAACCATGCACAAAGTCATTCCTACAGTCTGAAAGTTATTTTTTACAGTACAGCCGTTGTTTGATTTTGGAAAACCTACCGGAGATGTCTTATAATTGTGCAGAGAGCTGACAAAGAGGGATTACTATGCCAGATGAGGATAACGTAAAATACATTGTCATGAGGACATTTTGCCATGGAAATACTTGAAGAGGCAGAAAATGTTACATCTATACATGGGTGACTGCCAGTTGTGGAAGACTGTGCTCTTGAGATAAAGTATCTAAGGAATGTGATGTTTAAGAAAGAGCCTGTGATATCCATCTTTCACTAAAATACATTAGGAAGCCGTTAATGAAGAGGTGAAAAAAATAAAGAGTCGAGACTAGAATTGTTGGAGACAAAAGCACATGCCTTTGTTGACTGATCATTGACAAAGTCCTAATGACAAAATGGTGCTCTTAAGACAGTGATTCATTACAAGAAGAAAGTGGCAAGCATTACACAGACAGGGCGGTAAATATATTTTGGCTTCATAATTCAGTCCAGCAACTTGGCATCAGAAGCCATAATGATTGGGCTTCTTAGGCACCCTTCAGTGGCTGTGGGCATTAATGTTGCAAGCCTAGGCAACCCTGAGCTGGACATAAGATCTCTGTGCATTGAGGGAAAGGCAGACATAGTGGTGCTGAGACCAGAGAATTGAAACCAGTGGCCTGAGACAGTGGTTTGGGGCAGTACGTCTCAAACTTTCTAGGTAGCTGCCTGAGATCCAAGGGCCTTGAGAGGATGGCAGAAAGCACACCATGTCTCCATGTACTTCAGTAGGCAAATTTAGAGGCTGCCTGCAGGGAAATGGCTCATAGGGGAAAACAAGCAACCCTCTTGCCCAGTGGTTCCCAAACTGGGAACAAACTCACAGGGGTGCCGTGGTGAACTCTCAGGGGTGCCGGCTCTCCTGTTTGCATGGTAGACTGAATCAGTAGTATAATTTAAAAAGACCCAATATCTTGCAATTATCTGATAAGCATGTTTAGTCCACTTGTCTCTCCAGGGACAAAAAAAATACAAGAGAAAGGAGTGAGAACATAGAGGGAAAAGGGGGTAAAAACAGATATGAGTTGTTGGTTCATTTGCTGTAGACTATGATCAGGAAGGCTACACATAAGGGTAGGGGAATTTAGAGGTATAGCTGTGGCTCAGCCCTTAAAACACACATATAAGGCTAAAAGGGGCAAATATACAAGAACCCACAAGAATATTAGCTGCTTGATCTGATAATAGCTGTTTATCCGGTAATCCGAACCCCACCTGGTTGCTTGCTTATTTATCTGGTGATCTAAATGAAGCTGCATTTCTCTTTGTTCTTCCCTTGACTTCCCAACTGGTCACGTTGCATCCTCTTTGAAGTTTAGGAGCATGTTCGGTGATTTGTAGTCTTTGACTGTGGACGCCACCACAGTTGCCTCTCCTGCTATTTCAGGGTAGGAACAGTGCGCTGTTTGGATTTGCCATCAGGCCCATAATAGCTACATCACTCATGGATAATTTTGTTTTCACAGGCTGATATGAAGAAAAATTGTGTCTTCTCTGAAATGCTGCACGATTCTGTCTGACCCCCACCACACTTACCCTTTGGACTGAGAATGATAGTGTTTTATGGCATCAATTCTATACTACAACATTAATAAATTTGGGTTAGGAATACAGTTGCATCATCTTGATGCCGTGGCATTAAATCGCAAGGGGGAAAGAAACCAATTGCAATATTAAAAAAAAAAAAGAAAACTGGATTTTTTTGCAGGGGAAAAGAAATCAATGGCAGGATATGGTCTACCGTTTCAAAACTTTAAGCAAATAAAAAAAGACATAAATCTTTATGATGAAGATTATGATTTTGGCCTCCAAAATAATAGCCAGCATTAACTGTGCCATTGCAACAATTTTATGAGACAATAACCTGGTTCTAAAGTGGATAAACTATGAGGCTGAAGAAGGGGTAGTTTATATCAATGAGAGAGCCGTATTATTGCCCACTAAAAGAGAAAGAATGGGAGTGTTATCAGCAGAATGTGATAAGTAATGCCCATTAAAAAAAAAAAAAAGATTTTAAGTAACTCTGAAGGAGCTGAAAGAGAAAACAAAATTCCAGTGCTGATAGCAAAAGTTCTTGAGGTGTTTGGACCCTCAATTTTGGTGTTACAGGAGTGGCAAAACTACCATAAGAGATTCCGGTTGATGACAGGAAGTACATATGGTACACAAATAGGGCTGCCAACTTTTCATTTCAAAAAGCTTTCCCTTTCAGGCAGGGATAGAGCCCAGGGTGACCAGATGTCGTAAGTGCAAAAGAGGACCAGGCACCCCAAAATGTAGGACACCCAAGAAAAATGTAGGGCATGACAAAATAAAAGCTAAAAACACTCGTATATTGATTTCATGTGGCTAATTTAAACACTATATTACTTATTATTAAATTTAAAACTATATTACATATAATTTATTACACATAATTATTACTTACAAGAAGGCTATGTGCTGCCTGCAGGGGCCTGCTCACAGGGAGAAGGAGGACATATATGTTCTTTTCCAGGACACAAGACTAAAAAGAGGACATATCCTGGAAAAAGAGAACATCTGGTCACCCTGATTGAGCCTAGAGATTGGAAGATTGGTTCATCAAGCCCAGTACTGTCTACTTCAGTTGACAGTAGCACTCTCTTACCCAACCCTGCTACCTGAGATCCTTTCAATGGAGAGATGCAGAGCTGTCATGTACTGCTCTGTGATGTCACTTCCAGGTTCTCCTTGGAGGAGGGGGCAGTCACTACAGTACCTCCACAGGAGAAAAAATGGGGGGGGGGGCATTAAGCCACCAGTGCCTCCTCTGTAACTTGGGCAGAGCCTGGTGGCAGTCATGCAGCCCCACTTGGCATAGTGTCCAGGGCAGGTTCCGCTAAGTAGCTGGAAATTTGGTTAGGACGTGTGATGTCATAGCTGAATGTCTGGAGGCTCCACCCATCCATGGAAGGGCTCCACGTAATGGCATGGATTCCTACCTGGAAGGTGGTGGTTTTCACTGCTACCTTATTCCTAGGTTCTGGTCCAATGGTACATAATGCAACAAGCTTGCTGAGAGTCCGAAGTTCTGGCTCTTGTTCATGTCTGAATGAGAGAGAAACTAGTTCTAGTGACCTTGCAACCAATAACGCATCCGTCCCCTTTCTGGAGACCATGTACACATGGAATCTCTTCTCACCTTTCCTATACTGAGCATTAATGCAAAATAGGTAGTATGGAAAATTGTACTTTGAAAACAAGAATGATAGGGGGATTTTGTACACCAACAGCCCTCCATCACTGTTGGTGAACTGCACCCCTAAAACCATCCGTTCCCCATGTCTGCTTTTTACTGGGAGATTCAACCAAGCTATGACAAGGGTACCGTGTGGCTTCGGGATGGGATGTCCAGTGAGAGTGACCCTGAGATCTGGGGGAAAAAAAATTCTTGAGAGACTGTTCTGGCAGCCTGTTAGCTATCTAATTCAATTGCACTAATGGCATAAGAAGCTTTGCACTGGATAACCCACAGATTACATTAGCTTGGCACTTTAAGGAGAGAGTCATTACAAAGTTACAGAGTTGGCTGCCTTGTAGCCTTATCAGCAAAATGGTGTTCCTTCCAACATCTACCATTGTTCTACTATATATACCTAAATTGTTTTCTTGAGAATTTTGGCAGAGCTGGACTCTTTTTCTGCGGTTATATGTCTATTTTATTTTCCTACCAAGTTTGAAAAGGTTGATTTTTCTACATTGCAAAACCCGACGAAGTTCAATAAGGACGAGTGCCGTATAATAAATCGCAAGGTTAAATTTCTTGTTTACAGCGTAAACATAAATCTAAATGTAATCTGGATGCGAGGAGAGAAGAGGAACAGAGCAACCCAAGTGGTGGCTGCTGTTTGTTGGGCAAGCAAGCCTGGAAGGCAGAGCAAAATACTCGCTGGCAGTATTAATGGCATCATTCACAGGCGGGCAGGGGAAACGAGCCATACAGCTGCAGAACCTCCCTTCTCTTGCTTTGACTACTAATTAGCTGCAGGGGTGGCTGGAATGATTATCATAAAGATGTGTTTCTGAAAGAGCTTATTTCAGATAATATATTATCCACAGCAAATGCCAGTGGGGGCCTCCTTCAGTACTATTAGAGGCAATTAATCCAATAAGAATTTCATGTGCTCAACTGAGCAAGAGTTTTTAGCTTCCTCACAGGGAAACTCCTGGCTTTTGTCCTCATGGGAAGGACAAAAAGGATCAGTGTACCTCCTACTTTCAGACTATGTCCTCCTTTTCCTTTGCTTGGCATCTAGATGATGAATCCTATCGGATTCAAAAGCTTACGATTTGACACTTTGTGACTTGTTGGTTGGTCATAATCAAGGATGGGCAGTCGACTTGGGTTAACTTGACTCGAATTGCGCTAAGCAGCTGTTTTTGGTGACGAGTTGACGCGAGTTGTGGATGTCACTGACCCCAACTTGACTCCTGACTTGGGGCCAGTGACTCGAAAAAAGAGTCTGAACTCAAAATGACTCAAGTTACTTTCTCCTCTGTGTGTCTGTGTGTGTGTGGTGGGTGGGTGGGGGTATTTTTACTTACTTACACATGCCACCTTTTTTCTGTGCATTTTTACTTAAGAACGCATGACTCAGATTTGTGACTTGAAGAACTTAAAATTTTTCAAGTCAAGTCAAAATGGGTGTGTGCTATGATTCTCAAGTCGAGTCATGTTGGTGACTCATGACTCAAGTTGCGACTCAAGCTTAATGACTTGGGCACATCCCTGGTCATATGGAAGGCATGAGCCTACTTTGAATTAAATTTCAGATAGTAGCTATGGTTGGGTACATTTCTGCTCTTCTTGATCTTCATCTTTCTGGACTGGAATGACTTCAGAATTGCTATCTTCAGCATCATTGTGAAACCAGAGTCGCATGCTGCTCCACCTCCTATCTCCAAAGAGTGGCTCACATGTGTGAAAAGCATTAAAGTTGATCTTGAAGAAGTGGTTCGGCTTTAAAGCATCCTGAAAGCCATGCAGGAATCCCTCCCTCCAATGCTCATAGGATGATTTATTCAAGTATCTGCAACTTGTCCTTAAGTTCTCCTTTCAGGAATCAAAGTGCACTCGAGTTTCACATTCCCAAGCTCCTTTTATTTCAACATAAAAGTGATTAAAGATGTTTATCTAAGCCAAAAGACCTTATGACTGTGTTGCTTTCATCATAGGAACCATTAATTTGATCTCTGGGGGCACAGAAGAAAAGTATTTGAGAACTCGTCATTTATCTACTTTCCATTTGCCTAACAAGAAATTTTTAATGTATCAATAACATGCGCGTGAAAGGAAAGAGCACAAATGATTTGAGGAGGGAAAACAGCTTGGCACAGCATGATGGTAGTGCACACCTTCTGTATATTTTGGGGTCAAAGGATGAGTAGCAAAAAGAGCACACTTGCAGAACTGAGAGGAGGGATGTGAAAACAGAGTTGCCCTATTCCACTTCACCAAATCTGGGCAGTTCAGTTTGCATATATGCAAATAATTTGCAAATTATGCAGCTGAGGTGGCAGAGTTCAGGAGGGGTTAAACATCCTTTCAAATTGCCCCCCCCCCCATCCAGTGCTGCTTTGCAGCAAGGCAATTGTCCATTGTGCTTTCCCTGCACATCGATGCATGGAACTTTATTATATTGTGTCTACCATGCCTTTGCCATAAAGTTACCTCAGCGCAGTTTGCAACAATGATGTGCAGTTGAATTCTCAAAGGCTAAATTTTAAAACAACAACAACAACAAGAAATGGCAGTACAGGCTGACCCTAATTATCCATGCATTTGGAATGCACTGATATGACTCAGCGTGTGTCCCTGACCTATGTCTGGAGACCTGTCTGATGCATCACCTCCAGAGGTGTTCTGAGGCATGAGAAGGTATTTTTTTTAAAAACCGGAACAGAGTCTTAGCGCCCAATCCTATCCAACTTTCCAGTGCCAATGCAGTAGTACCAATGGGGTGTGCACTGCATCCTCTGGCGGTGGGGCAGTCCCAGAAGCCTCCTCAAGGCAAGGGAATGTTTGTTCCCTTACCGCCGGGCTGCATTACAGTTGCATCAGCCCTGGAAAGTTGGACAAGATTTGGCCCTTAGAGGCCTCCACCAAGCCTTCTCAGACGCAGCCTTCCTGTGCCTCAGAACACCTCCAGATGTGACAAGAGGGCACCTCTGATTCTGTTTGGAGGTCCTCTATGGCAAAACCAGCGCTGGGTGGTTTACCTAAAGTCCATGAAAAACCACTGATCTATATAATATGTCAACCCTATGTGAAAAATACATGGGGAGTATTTCTGCTTCATCCCTTGGCATGTTCACTGAAAGCAAATACGATATAGGCACAAGGGTGCTGGAAACTCACTAAATGCATAGATTCCACAGAAGCCCCTAAATACATGCTTTTCTTAACTCTTTGTCTCCTTCATAGTCAAGACTGCATCACCTCTAATGCCTGAATTTTCCAATGGGGATTTGCTCGGCACTCACAGTTTGCAAGCTTCATTCTCAAAAGGAAAGGAAATTTATTTTCCTCATTTGATTCCCCCCTCCCCAAAATTCCCAGTTACAGATTATTCTGAACCCTTGCACACACACACACACCCCCTCCACCATGGCCCTTTATCTGTCAATGCATTTTTTATTATTCATTACTTTCCGGTGCAGATGTCAAATGGCTTTTCACTATGGAGTCTAGAGGTGCCACTGCTGTTGCTACTTGGTGAATTGCAGCATTGGTATTGAATGTACTGTTGAACAGGGATCGTTGCCAGTGCCTGGCCTCTTAGCATTGCTATCCTCGTATTGCAGCTGAGGCTGAGTGCAACTGGCATACGTAGAGAGTTTGTGGCAGAGGTGCAGTTCAACATGAGGGAGGCCTATTCACAACTCAATGCTTTATATCAGGGTTTTCCAAACTGGGGCCCTGGCCTCTGCCCCCTTAAGGGGCGAAGGCAGTGAGGAGGCAGCGGCGTGATCCTCAGGATCGAGCCACTCAGGGGGCTGCAGGGGCTTGGCTGTACTTACCAGAGCCTCTTGTAGCCTCCCAGGGTGCAGGGAGCCCTGTGTGACCTTCTGCAGGGCTTCCTGAAGCTTTGAAAGCAAAAGTGGAGCAATTGGGCTCCACCTCCACTAAACCGGAAATGGAGTGTGATTGCTCCACTTTCACTTTTGAAGCTTCAGGGAGGCCTGCAGAAGGTCGTGCAGGGCTCCCCGCCCCCCGGGAGGCTGGAGGAGGCTCTGGTAAGTACAGCCAAGCCCCTGCAGACCCCTGAGCGGTGCAATCCTGGGGATCGCACTGCTGCCTACCCCCCGCTCCGCTGCCTCCCCACTGCCCCTGCCAGAACTTAGAGCGGTTTCCAAACTCCCAGAGAGTTTGAAAACCGCTGCTTTATATCATTAAACTACATGTACTCTTGTTACATTTGGACCAGGGAGACTTGGGTTCTACTTGCTTTGCAGTGCACAAGGCTCAGCCTTGGACAATCACCTTTTCTTTTAGCTTAACCTTTTTTTTTTTTTTTTTTTAGCTTCACTGCCTTACAGGATGGTTGTGAAGACAAAATCAGATCACCTTATCTGTGCTTCTACTGGGGTATCTTAGGGAAAGGATGTGATAGAAATGTGATAGATCCTACTTCCTTTTTTCTTTTTTGAAGAAAGGAATTGAGGACTAAGAGGAAGGGGGGCATAACCCAGAGTATCTTTTCTAGCAGTGGGTCAGTGGTAGGTATTTCCCCCCTTAGCAAACAATGAGGTGTAGTGGCTAAGCTTGGGCTAGGACTGGGAAGTGCTGAGTTGAAATTGAGAGCTGAGCTGAGAGCCAGAGTGGTGTAATGGTTCTGGTGTTAGACTGAAGATTGCAATTCAAATCCCTGCTCAGCCAGAAAGCTTCCTGGGTGACCTTGGCCCAGTCACTATCTCTCTAACTTACCTACCTCACAGGGTTGTTGTGAGGACAAAAGGAGGAGAGGAAATTATGCACACCACCCTGAGCTCCTTGGAGTGAGGGGTGATATAAAAATGTAAATAATAAAAATCTGCTCACTTCAGAAATACAATTCAATTTCCCTGTTTACTGAGTGATCCTCAATCAGTAAATAAAGCTCAATACAGAAAACAAATGGGACACATTCACTGAACACAGGAAGGGGGAACATTCTGCCACATTCTGATGTAACAGTTGGCCAAACCTCAAGGGAAGGTTCCTCCATGCAATTCTGAGTGCAGGCAATCAGGGTTTCAAATCACATGGCAACCCCCCCCCCCCCAACATTCCCCACTGCTTTTTGCAAACAAATACTGAATGTGCAGATGCTGGGGGAAGGGAAGACTGGTCAGCCAGGTGCATTGGTGGGGGTTGTGTGACTAAGAAACACAATCATGTTGTCCCTCATGCATTCAGTGAACATGAGCAAGAGATTGTCTGAAGTCTCAACCCAAATTGTGCATATTGCTATATGAACAAAATGGGGCGGAGGGAGAGAGGGAAGGGAGAGAACTGACATGGACTGTGCCCTGAGCTCCCTGGGGGGAAAAAAGGCAGGATAAAAATATACCATCAGTGTCATGCTTTTTGATGCTGGATTTATTCTGCAGTGATAGGGGAACTTTGCAGAATTAGGGTTATCCTGAAGAAATGAATGGCTTGTAAGTGGAAACAGGGCTTATCAAGGCATCTGTTTGTGTTGTTAGGACCCTGGGACATGTGAAGAGAAGAGTACTATTAAGCATGTACAGAGTACCCTTTCCACAATGCTGAGCAATTACACTCTCTGCTCACACATCTGAGAGGACTGGGGCAAAACTTCCAGGAAACCAAGACCTCTTATTTTAGAACTTAGGTACTGAAGTCTGGTTATTTTCCTCTTAATCTTTTTTCTCATTTTTCTCCACTGAGTGCTTTGACTTTTGTGATGAAGCCGGTGTTATGTATGTAAGTTATGCAGGATCAAAATCCTGCATAACTGATTGGCCCAGACTTATGGCTGGCCAATCGGGTGATGGATCGAAATCCAACCATCCGATTGGCCCTCTAGTTAATGTAAGTTCTGGCCAATCGGATGATGGATCAAAATTCTACCACCCAATTCGCCCTCTAGTTAAAGTTTCAGTTGCACCAATCACGGGAAGTCTGGGCAGAGTTAAAGGCTATAAAAAGCCAGGGGTTTGCCTTGTTTTTTTGCCAGGTTCTGTTCTGAAGATGAAATAAACGTATTGAGCTGTTATCACTATGCCTTCCTTAATTCGCATGGACCCACTATATAACAACAAATGTACAATCAACAAGGCTCTCCAGCAGCATGCATACCTGGTGCCAGTCATCAGCCATCTCCTTGCCTCCCTTGCAGGCTCCAAGGTTTTCGGAAAATTGGACTTAGCCCAGGTTTATCAGCAGTTGCCAGTGGATAATGACACAGCAGAGGCACAGATGATAGTTACCCACCAGGGTGCCTTTAGGGTCAAGCGCTTACAGTTTGGCATCTGGGCTGCGCCAGGAATTTTTCAGCGCCTCATGGACACTCTCCTCAAAGGAATTCCTGGGGTCAGTCCCTTCTTTGATGACGTGTTGATTGTCAGGTCATCAGATTCAGAATTTGCCAGTCGCCTTTGCGAGGTCCTTCACTGCTTCCAGTCTGCTGGACTTAAGGTAAAGAAAGAGAAGTGCATCTTGGGAACCCCGAAAGTTGAGTTCCTGGGATACCTCATCGATGCTAATGGTATCCATCCTGCACCAGAAAAGGTTCGAGCTATCGTGAATGCCCCACCTCCAACCTCCAACCAGGAGTTACAGGCATTAGAACTCCTGAATGTTTACCATTCCTTTTTGCCACATAAGGCAGCATTAACAGAGCCACTCCATCGCGTCATGGACAAAAGGACCCCCTGGGTCTGGGGCCGCCACAAGGATGCTGCTTTCCGAGAGGTAAAGAATTTACTCACTTCCAACTCCGTACTGGCTCACTTTGATGAGTCACTTCCTGTTGTCCTTGCATGCGACGCCTCTCCATATGGTAGTGGTGCAGTCCTCAGCCACACACTCCCAGGTGGAAGATTGGCTCCAGTAGCCTATTATTCGCGCACCTTGTCTCCTGCTGAACGGAATTATGCACAGATAGACAGAGGCTCTGGCTATAGGGGCAGGTGTCAAAAAATTCCATGACTGCCTTTATGGTCGACAATTTTTGATATTGATGGACCATAAGCCTCTGCTGGGTCTTTTTGCCCCAGATAAACAGACGCCACAGATTCTGTCTCCCCGCATCCTGTGTTGGTCCATATTCCTGTCGCATATCATACTCCCTGAATTACAGGCCTGGCAAAGCGATGGGCCACGCAGATGCCCTCAGTTGCCATCCGCTGCCTGCTCACGGAACCGATCCAGCTCCAGCACACAGCATCATGCTCCTGGAATCGCTCCCAGAACCGCCACTCCATGCGTCGGATGTGGCTTCACACTCAGCCAAGGACTGTATCCTTTCCTGTGTTCTCAACTGGGTGTGGAGTGGGTGGCCTATGGACTGCATGGATGCAGAGTTCACTGCATATGTCTGCCACCAGCACAAACTCTCAGCCCATAAGAGTTGCCTCCTCTGGGAAAGCCGGGTCGTCATTCCAACTAAGCTCTGTCACCGGATCCTAGAAACCCTACATGAAAACCATCCAGGCATCATACGAATGAAGGCACTGGCCAGGAGCTACGTCTGGTGGCCCAGAATTGATGCGGCCATCAAAGAATGGGTGAATTGATGCAACACCTGCCAGGAGTCTCAGCCAGAAGCACCTAGAGCGCCTGTACAACAGTGGGAGTCCATTCACACCCCGTGGTTCCGACTACATATAGACTTTGCAGGGCCCTTTCACAGCCAAAATTTCTTCATTCTAGTGGACTCCTACACCAAATGGCTAGAAGTTGTCCCAGTAGCAGCTATGACATCCCGGGCAGTCGTCAAGGCTCTCCGCAAGATCTTTGCTACCCACGGCCTACCTGATACGATCGTGTCTGATAACGCTGCCCAGTTCACATCAGCAGAATTCAAGGAGTTCATCGGCAGGTATTTGATCCGCCATGTGACATCAGCTCCCTTCTATCCATCAACGAATGGTCAAGCTGAAAGCATGGTGAGAACCATAAAAGAAGCACTCACCTGCATCATCCAGGGTGAGTGGGACCATTGGCTGGCAGCGTTCCTTTTCAGCCAGCGAGTCACACCATGCACTGCCACAGGCTGCAGTCCAGCGGAACTTCTTATGGGGCGGCGCCTGACAATGCGTCTTGACCGGCTGCACCCAGACAGGACTTTGGAAAGACCATCGACCTCCAAGATATGAGAGGGTGTGCATGGGTTCAGCTCAAATGACCCAGTGTATGTACGGAACTATGCGAATGGTCCAGTGTGGATCCCAGCAACTGTTATTAGAATCACTGGCCCCGTCTCATACGAGGTGGCCATTCCGGACAGCCAGACCCTCCGCCGTCATGTGGACCAGATGTGTCACCGCCTGGCTGACTCAGCACCCACTATGCCGATTCCAGTCCCCAGTGGAGAGCATCAGGTCTTGCCACAGTCTGGAGGGCCATCAGTCCAGATGTGATACTGCAGGAACCGGAGACCTCTCTGGACTTATCTGAGCCACCAGATGTTAGCACACCTATGGGGAGTCCCTCTGCCATAGAAGTGCCAACCACAGAGCTGACTGAGGAACCAGAGGTCCTGATACTGACACTGTGCCATTCTTTGCGAATGCGGGTATGGCCCCACCACTTACAGGACTATGTTGGTTAATCTTGAACTGTACTTGGGGGGGAGGGGCGTTATGTATGTAAGTTATGCAGGATCGAAATCCTGCATAACTGATTGGCCCAGACTTATGGCTGGCCAATCGGGTGATGGATCGAAATCCTACCATCTGATTGGCTCTCTCTAGTTAAAGTTTCAATTGCACCAATCACGGGAAGTCTGGGCGGAGTTAAAGGCTATAAAAAGCCAGGGGTTTGCCTTGTTTTTTTGCCAGGTTCTGTTCTGAAGATGGAATAAACGTATTGAGCTGTCATCACTATGCCTTCCTTGATTCGCATGGACCCACTATATAACAGCCTTCTTGTTGATGCGGTTTGGCTCACAATTTTGGCATGAAATGGGAATTCTCATCTTGGACCAAAAGACTGCCAGAAAGTCCATATCAAGATGAACTACAAATATAGCAACAGGGTAGCCAAAAAACAAGCTGTTCAAACTTATCCTTTCAGTGTGTCAGAAGAACTGAAATCATCAAAGGGCGGAGGGGAGGGCAAAAGGTCAGCTATTCAGTGTTTTTCAATGCAATCTTAATACCAAGTTTCACACTTCAACAAAATTGTGTGTGTATGTGCGTGTGCATATGCCCCTTTGGTATTCCCTCCCACCCCCATCTACTTTTATCTTATTCTTAAGCCATCAAGCGTTGCTAAGGACCTGCCTGGGACAAACTGAAACAGCTGAATGGTTGGCATCAAGCAGAAATGTAAAATAAGAAACAGTCAGGAAGAACCAGCAAAAGTCCCAGCAGTGTAAAGGAGAGGCAAATTGAGTCCATGGGCAAGAATTATGACATTCAAACAAGCACATTCTGTACATGGGAATAAACTGTAGACATGTACTAATGTTAAAATGCCATTTCCTTCTTGTCATTTACATAGACATTTTTTTTAATGATACACCTACTACCACCGGGTAGATGGGACTTGTCAGCCTGGGAAGGCAGCTCATCTGAGAGAAGGAAAACTCTGATCCCAAACCTCCACTGCCTTGTGGCTACATCCAGTTATGGAAAAGGCTTCAGGAGTCAACCTCGAGGCAAAATCCGGAGCCGGAGTCCCTGAGGCAGTTCATGGCTGAACACAGTCACGTTCTGGCAACTCCTGCGACGCCGCTGGAACCAACCGTATTGGCCTCTGCCTTTCCATTGGACCATTTCAGCGACGTGGAGAGGGGGGATTTGCTGCATGGGTAACAGCCTATCCTCCATACCTACTTTACCCAGGCTTCGCGCTCTGGAGAGGACACTCTGTTCCAGAGCCACCATTTGGAGCGTGACACCATAGTCTTTCAAGACTGAAGGATGCCAACAACTACACCTTGGAATTTATTTTCAGTCTGTAAGAGAGAAGAAATGGGACTCATGGAAACAACCAGAGAGAGAGAGAGAGAGAGAGAGAGAGAGAGAGAGAGAGAGAGAGAGATCTGTGAGGACAGGGAGACATAGCGAGGGGGACCAAAGAAAGTAATTCCTCTCTGGCCTCCAGAATTTCTACTGATATCAAATTCTAAGAACCTTGCTGAGTGAGACCAAAGGTCTAGTTGCAGGATCTCTCTTCTAAAATAAGGGGGGGGGGGAAAGGAACATCATGGAGGTAAGGATGCTCACTCATGGAATGCATTCTGGTTGATGGCAGTCTTCTGGTACCCAAATCAGTGATTTTAAACCTTTTTCATCTTACAGCACACTGGCAAGGCATTAAAATGGTCAAGGCACACCACCTGTTTTTTGACAATTGACAAGGCACACTGTGCTGCCATTGGGGACTCACATCCCCCAATGGCCCTACTAATAAATGACCCTCTCCCAAATTCCCATGACTCACCTGGGGACCATTCATGGCACAACTATGTGACACCTATGCGGTTGAAAACGGCTGACCAAAATGGTGATGATTGGGGCAGTTCTGGTTCTCCCAAACAGGTGATTGGTGCTGTCATACAGTGGTAGCAGTCATTGCTGATACAGATTTGGAGGAAACATTCTCAAGTAAATTCTCCCAATGTGTATTAGCTTCAAAATGATTTCATTCTAATTTATTTTTTTCCAGCAGTCCCAATTATGGAGGTTGTGAGATCGGAAGGGTTTTCAAAAGCCCCCAAGACTGTCCATTCATGCATACCAGAGCAAAGCACCTGTCTGACAAGATGATTCAGTGACACTTCCTGAGCACACTCATCCAAGGTGACTTCTGTGACTCCACAAGGGTTACCCGAGAAGAAAAGACATTGTGGAGACAATCAACTCATCCGCCTTTGGATGTAATTCATAGTTGGCACCAGGAAAGTGCAGGACTGTTGGATGTCAATACTTTCAGAGGCTTGTCTGAGACACCATTAATATTGCGCATATCCCTTTTTGCCTCCCGGCAAAGAGTTGCTCCCGATAATGTATTCTTTTCCATTTTGCTGATAATGAATGCAGCCAGTTGGAACTTCAATTAATGTGTATGTCGAAATGTCCTGACTTTTGCAGCTGGATTTAAAATGTGTGCATCTTTACATCCCTCCACCTTCAAACACTATAAGGATGTATCAGGTTATTAAAACTTAATTTTATCAATTATTTTATCAAAAACTATTCTGAAATGATCAGGAGCAAAGCAGGGATGTTGTTTACCACATGGCTTTCTGTCCTTCAGTTTACTCATTTGCTCTGCTTTCCTTTGGTTTCTTCTTATTGTTGTACCACATTATCCTTTTCTGTTTTTCTCCCCTTCCCTCGTTATTCATTACACCTGCTAACTGGGTAAGAGGCACTTTTTCAAGTGGGTGCTCCTCTTTTATTTAACAGGGGGAGAGCAACTTGCTCGCCTCACCTCAGCACTGTCTTGTCTAGTGGCTGTCTGTTGGTGTTCTTTTGCATTGAGATCGGCAGTTCCTAACCTTTAGGAGCCCATGGACCACTGAGGCAAAAATTGGAATGGTTGCGGACCACATGAAGCTATGGGTAGTATGGCCCCTGCCCTCTGTGGTGGTCTGTTCTCCCAAGCACTCCCCTACAGACTATCAGAGAGGACAAGGAATGAACTGCCCACAGTCACAGCTAACACTTAAGTGGTTGTGGCTGTGGGCTGTCTCCGCCCTCTTTGGTGGTTCGTGGGAGATTGCTTGCTTGCTTGGCAAGACACTGAATATGATCAAAGGCCATTTTTTCCCCTGAGACATCGTGGACCACTTCTCAGCGTCTCGTGGACCACAGGTTGGGAATCAGTGATCTAGATTGTGAGCCCTTTTGGGACAGGGAGCCTTTGGTTGGTTGGCAACCTTCAGTCTCAAAAGACTATGGTATAAGCCTACAGCACCTGGTATTCCCATGTGGTCTCCCATCCAAATACTAACCAGGCCTGACCCTGCTTAGCTTCCAAGATCAGACAAGATCAGGCATGTGCAGGGGGAGCCTTTAGTTATTGTATTTTCTCTGTAAACTGCTTTGTGAACTTTTTGTTGAAAAGCGGTATATAAATACTGTTAATAAAAAAACCCAGTCAATAACGTCTACCTGACTGTGTGAAAATCTCATAATAATATTCCCTTCAGCTTCTTGATGTTTGACCTGCTGTTTTCATTTGGTCAGTAACAATGCAATCCTAGGCATGGTCATTCAGAAGTAAATCCCACTGAACTTAATGGGACTTATCCCCAAGGAAGTATGCAGAGGATTGTGACCTTCACTTAATGGGATTCATGTGGGTTACATTACATTGGCAGACCACCCTTTCAGTATTGATATAATACTACAGACGTGCTTTGTATAACATGCATAACATTGACATGTTGGTCAACGACTGATTGCATATATGACGGTGGAACTGTGGTTCCCAAACTGTTGTTAATGAAAGAACTCATGACCTACCAACCCAATTTTGGTGGGCTGCGGCAGGCATGCTATGGCACCACAAGGCTTTCTAGTGTGTTATCTGCTGCCACAAGGCATTCTCGTGGGTTACCCAGTTGCTGCAAAGCATTCTGTGGGTTAGAGACTCCTTAGCTGCTGTGTCCACAGAGGAGCTACATGGAGCCATGATCTGGTTAGAACTGGGGGCATTTTGGGAACTGAACTTATGAATTTCTTGAAATTTCTTGAAAGGCCCACTACCTTTCCTTCCATAATTTGGGGTGATACATTTCTCAATGAGGCTTGTGCACGTGGTGTTCCTTGCTGGACTAGGACAACATATGCACTGCTGAACAGATGGTTGAGGATGTCAGGTCTGACAGTGACAAACACTTGATGGAAGCACAAGAGACTATCTACACACACACCCCTCACTTCAGTAGGCAGTTAGAACTTCAAACCTGATAGCACCAACCATCTGTTCAACATAGAGATCTTACACGCAGACTCACAGCGTTGCATGCAAGATTTCTGGATCAGGGCCATTCAGGGTCATTTCCAATTCTCCCTCTCTCCATGAGTGCAGAGTTACTGAGTTACAGAGGCCTCTTGTGTCTCAGAAATGAGCTGGCAGGGAGTGACACGCACAAAGTTTTGTCCCCTTACCCCAGTTAAGGGCCTGATTCAGAGCCCTGTGCTCTGGCTTACTGCCAGTGCACATTGTCGCAAATGGGCCATAAGGCACATCTGCAACCATTACTGCATGCCCAGTGCTGGAAGCCTGCACCGGGCCAGCTCCAGTGCTGGGGCCGCAGTCCACCACTCGGTGGCAAACCCGAGTATTAAATACTTGGCGGCTCGCCCAAGCACTAAATAAGAAGAAGAGAAACCATATCAATGAAAGGACACAAAAGTGAGCCAAAAGTGTATGAAAACAAAAAAGTCTCCATGAAGCATGTGGCAGCCTATGTACAACTAGGCACCACTTTTCTGGGGGCACAGAAGTCCACTGCTACTTCCATGGTATGCATGCTTTATTTGCAATACTCCAAATAATGCAAATAATGCATTATTGTTGATATTTTAATACAGCTCTTGAAAAACTAGTCAAATATAATAAAATACCAAAATTAAATTTTTTTTAATGCTTTCTGGGGGGCTGAGGAACAGGTATACGAAAAATGATAACTAATATACAGTATATAGTTCAAAATAGATGTGTATGTATGGGATAAATAAATAGCATTTGTCATACAAAAGAAAATTCTGAATTTAATGAAAGAACAGTCTAATACCAACAGCATATTTTCAGGTTTCTTGGTGCATGAATTGCTAGCAAGTCATTCAGCGGTATGTTTTTGTTTTATTTCAAGCCAGGCTGAAATATAATGGCATTCTTTTTTCCCCCCAAACTTATTTATTTATTTTTGCTGTTGTTTACTCGGAGACCTCTGTTGACTCAAATGAGCCATTTTTTATTCCTTTGTAGACATGACGGTGAATTTAGAATCGTGTGTTATCATAGAACTCCTCACTGGCAGTGCTGACAAATCGCTGTGTGGACAACCTATTCAGGCTGTAAAACTATCCATCAGCCCTGTCAGATATTGTGGCAAACCAGGGCTTGTGTGTATCCGGTTTCAAGAAAGTGCCTGGCTTCATTAGTAGCGGTGGAGATAAAGGAGAGACAGGGGACAGAGGCCTATGTGCAGCTCCTTAGACTTTCTCCAGAAAACATTGCCTTCATAAACTTGACACGGCAATATTGACAAGACATGGTAAGCTCATTACCCTAAACCTCCCGTGCAAGAAGGCATTAGTTGTGACTCTCTGGTAGCTCTCAGTGACAGCCACCAGAACTCATCTGTACATTCAGGAATAAAGTCTTGACATGGGAAAATCTTGCTCTATCTATTCTCTTTCTGTCTCAACAACCTGCTATGGCAGGTTGAGCATCTCTTATTCAAAAATCTGAAAACCGAAATCCAAAAATTTTTGAGCGTCAACATGATGTCATAAGTGGAAAATTCCACACCTCATCTCATGTGACGGGTCACAATTAAAATGGAGGTGCACAACAGACATGCACAAAATTATTAAAACTGTTATAGAAAACTATTTTCAGGCTACAAATATAGGTGTATACGAAACATAAATGAATTTTGTGTTGAGACTTGGATTCCCAAAGTATCTCATTATTTATATGCAAATATTCCCAAATCTGAAAAAGTCCAAGTTCTGAATCACTTCTGGTCCCAAGCATTTCAGATCAGGGATACTCAACCTGTATAGCCAATGCAAGGGTACAAAGCCAATAATAATAATAACTCAGTATTTATATACGGCCTTTCTGGTCATCAGATTACTCCTCTGACTTTATTCAAGGCGGTTTACATAGGCAGACATTTCTAAATCCCTCAAGAGGATTTTTACAATCATAGCGGTTCTCTCTTTCAAGAACCAACAACATTTCAGAATGGATCTTCCTGGTTTGGTCTCACTTCTGGCCTCCAGTTCTCCCACGCAGGCTGACAAGCAGTTACATCTCTCACATGGAGGGCAGCCAAGATGCTTCTTGCTCTCACACCAAGAGCAGGTGGAATCACTCAGCTGGGCTTGTCAGCTGCTTCAAGGTCTTGCCATTCTCAGCCGTTCAGGGAGCTGCCGGTGTCCTCAAACTGCCGACCTTCTGATGTTATCTTTGGTCTAACGGAGGCTCTACCCTCTAGACCAGACCTCCTGCCCAATCAAGAGCCCAGCTCCTTTCTGCACATTTGGGGACCGGGTACAATAATACACCTTCCTCCATACAATCCAGCTTGTCCTCTTCGGTCATTGGAGAGGATCCTCTTATAGGTGCCACCACCTATGGAGGTGGGAGGGGCAGTGGCAAGGAGTAGGGCCTTCTCCATAGTGGCACCAACTTTGTGGAATTCCCATCTTCTTAGCTTATGAACTGCTCCCTCCTTAGAGGCTCTCTGGTGGGGCCTAAAAACATGTCTTTTTACTCTAGCCTTTTGAGTTGTTGTTTTTTTTTAATATGGATACTCAGGGCTTTTTTATGCTGTTTAGTTTTGTGGTGTGTTTTTAAATTGTCTGCTGTTGGTTTTTTCTACTTTTTATTGCTTTTGGCTTTTAATGATTTTTTTTAGGCTGCTTCTTAGGAGTTTTTTTAAATATTTATATATTTTTAAAATTTTATAGTGTTATTTTTATTGTATTTGGAAGCTGCTTTGAATGCCCGAGAGGGAGATAGAGAGGGGTATAAACAAACAAACAAACAAACAAACAAACAAACAAATAATGCACAGAAGAGGAGTTGGATCACACATGTTGTCCACAGAACTGGTGTCCATGCCCTCATCATTCTAGGTTGCCTGCACAGAGTGTATATAAAGGAAGGGAAAGCACTTGGCTATGTGAAATCTTCTTAGTCCTTCAGGGAGTGGGAGGAGATGTGCTGACAGAAGGAGGCAAGAGTCCCCATCAATCCATTGCCTGAGGCAGCCATCTCAGCCTGCCTCATGGATGGTTTGGCCTATTCCACCTCATTTCTAACCATGTGTAAAGGATTCCTCTCCTGTTGTGAGTGAAGAGTCCATGACTCGCTGCAGTACAGAAGTGTACTCAGGACCTGGATCTTGGTATGTTCCGTCAGCTTCTTGTTGGACCAGACTCTCTTTGTGAGTCTGGAAAACGTGGTAGCTGCTTTACCGATGCGTTTGTTTAGCTCGGTATCGAGAGAAAGAGTGTTGGAGATCGTTGAGCCAAGGTACACAAAGGTACACAAAGTCATGGACAACCTCCAGTTCATGTGCAGAGATTGTAATGCAGGAGGTGAGTCCACATCCTGAACCATGACCTGTGTTTTCTTCAGGCTGATCGTCAGTCCAAAATCTTGGCAGGCCTTGCTAAAACGAGAGACAGACCAGGGACAGACTGCACTTGCTCCCAGTGTGGAAGGGATTGTCACTCCCGAATTGGCCTTTTCAGCCACACTAGACGCTGTTCCAGAATCACCTTTCAGAGCGCGATACCATAGTCTTTCAAGACTGAAGGTTGCCAACATGATGAAAGGATTATTGTGTTTTCACATCTGACTTCAAAAAACATATGACTCCCAACACAAGATGGTGGGAGGGGGAGAGAAAAGTGTGCCTTCAGTGCTGGACTTTATGGGGTAGGAAGAGAATATGATGGCATGCCATTGAGTCTTGGTGAAGAAATCTGATTTTTCTCAACTTGGGACCTATTGCGAAGGTCTCTTGCTTGCACTAGCCTAGGCATCTTGATGTACTTTTCTGCCCAACTGAGTCATATAGACTAATTTTTAAAAAATTCTTTCGTACTATTTGTGTACATTTTTCCCATCCATATTGGATCTCAGGGTCCACTGCTGAATCCTGTGTCCTGTGCCCAATTTTGGAGAGAGAATCAAGGAAACATTTGGAAGGTGCCGGTTTGTTTATCTATTTAATACCTTGCCTTTTCCCTCTGCAAAGAGGTCTCCAAGGCTCTTTGGTGCTCTTTGGGGAGAGCACCAGGACGAGGTCTCTTGTTATCTGGTGTGCTCCCTGGGGCATTTGGTGGGCCGCTGTGAGATACAGGAAGCTGGACTAGATGGGCCTATGGCCTGATCCAGTGGGGCTGTTCTTATGTTCTTATGTTCTTAAGGCAACTTCAAAACAAGACAATTATAAAGCATATAAAAATAGAATAAATACTGCATCACATTAAACAATAAAGGTAGCAGCCCAAAAGTTTGGATTCAGGTTTCAGTGAATCTGATGAGTCAATATGTGACTTTAACAGTGCTATGCATGTCTACTCAGAAGTAAGATCCACTGAGTTAAACGGGACTTACTCCCAGGTATGTATGTATAGGATTTCAGCCTCAGTACCTCTCTCTCAGCCTGCCTTTGGAGTGTTGTGTGTGCGTGTGTGTTGTGACCTTTGAACTAGCATTTTTGGCTCGTACCACTTGTTCACTCTGGTGCTAGAGGCAGGACAGCTCTTACTCCAGGAAAATATTTATCTCTTGGTATCTCACCCATGGCTGTTAGTTCTGGGATACATTCTTTCCTGGAAGGCATACAGTTCAGATCCAAATGCCTTGGACAGACGCCTGAAAGCT